>NW_028317890.1:1800000-2100000 GCF_062004578.1 Staurois parvus
GAGGAAGCCATTGCTGTCCAAAAAGAATATTGCAGCACGTTTGAAGTTTGCAAAAGAGCACCTGGATGTTCCACAGCACTACTGGCAAAATATACTGTGGACAGATGAAACCAAGATTGAGTTGTTTGGGAAGAACACACAACACTATGTGTGGAGAAAAAAAGGCACAGCACACCAACATCAAAACCTCATCCCCACTTTAAAACATGGTGGAGGGAGCATCATGGTTTGGGGCTGCTTTGCTGCCTCAGGGCCTGGACGGATTGTTGTCATTGATGGGAAAATGAATTCCAGAGTTTATCAAGACATTTTGCAGGAAAACGTACGACCATCTGTCCGCCAACTGAAGCTCCACAGAGGATGGGTGATGCAACAGGACAATGACCCAAAGCATACAAGTCATTCAACAAAACAATGGCTGCAACAGCACAGAATACGCCTTCTGGAGTGGCCCAGTCAGAGTCCTGACCTCAACCCGATTGAAATGCTGTGGCATGATCTTGAGAGAGCGATTCACACCAGACATCCCAAGAATATTGCTACACTGAAACAGTTTTGTGAAGAGGAGTGGTCCAAAATTACTCCAGATCATTGTGCAGGTCTGATCTGCAACTACAGGAAACGTTTGGTTGAGGTTATTGCTGCCAAAGAAGGGTCAACCAGTTATTAAGTCCAAAGGTTCACATACTTTTTCCTCCCTGCACTGTGAATGTTTACATGTTATGTGCAATTAAACCATGGCAACTTCTAATGTTTGTGTAGTATTATGTTCAGCAGACTGTGTTCTTCTATTGTTGTGACTTAGATGACGTTCAGAGCACATTTTATGCCCAATTCATGCAAAACTCCACGTAATCCCAAGGGGTTCACATACTTTTTCTTGCAACTGTATATATATATATATATAGATATATAGATATAGATATATACAGGGCCTGGACAAGGGGGTAACAGAAGGGGCACGCAGATGCAGTTGTATAATGTGGAGGGGGGTGCCAGTGGAGTCATGCTGGGCACGCAGGGCACATGCCATGTAGCTCCTCTGCTCCAGGTCCCTGGTTCCGTGATTGCCAACACTTGCAGCAGTCAGTAGCTCTCCCCACTGGCTGCTTTCTGTGACATCACACAGTAAATGTCAAAGTGGAGGGAAACTTCCCCTCTGTCTCTGACGTGTCTTATAACAGACCACAAGGGGGAGGTGGGTGGGGATATGATTTGTTGCTTGGAGGGGGGTTTTGGGGGGTGCAAAGGGATTTGTGCTAGAGGGGGGGATTTGGAGGGGAAGAGGATTTAAACTAGAAAAGAGATGGGGGGTGATTTGTGTAGGAAGGGGGAGAGGATTTGTTTCCCAGGAGGGAGATTTGGGGGATGGAAGAGAAGATTTGTGCTTATAGGGAGGATGGAGGGGGGATTTGTGCTGGAAGGCTGGATCGGGGGGGGGGGGGGGGTGGAAGAGAATTTGTACTAGATGGGAGATTTGGGAAGGAGCTGTGTTCAGCAAGGCTGCAACTTGGTACTGACTGCAGCACTCTATACATTACATACGCCTGACTCCTGCACTGAGCATTACATACTCTTGCACTATATACACTATATTGTACGTTACATACTTCTCACCAAAGTGTTCATTGTCTCAGCAGTTGCTGGTTGCTGGCCCTGACAAAGTGTTAGCTCTGTCTTTCAGTGTGCAGAAAGAGTTTCCCTTGGTTTATATGTATTTGTGAGTCTCTTACTCACGGCACAGCATTCAAACCATATTTTATAGGTGCAAGGAAGCCTCTTCAATATCGGACACATTTATCCCTTTTTCACCTTTCAGCACAACACTGTACCAATATGAAATGTTTATCTTTTTTTACACTAATAGAGGTTTCTTTTGGTGGTATTTAATCACGACTGGGTTTCTTATTTTTTGCTAAATAAACTAAAAATTACTGAAAATTTAGAAAAAAAACCCTATGTTTTTCCTTGTTCAGTTGTAACATTTTGTAAAAAATAATCTTTATTCATAAATGTAGGCCAAAATGTACACTGCTACATTTATTTGGTGAAAATAACCCAAATCATATTATTTAGTCTGTAGGAAAAGTTATAGAGTCCACAAAATATGGTATATATATCTGAAAATTTATCAATCCATGTACTACGGGCCTACCTCATGGCATCTCATTTCTTGAGGCCCGAAAATACTAGGACAGTACAAATATTCACCAAATGACCCCTTTTTGGAAAGTAGACAGTACAAGGTATTTAGTAAAAGGCATGGTGAGTTTATTTGAAGTTGTAATTTTTTTTTTGGAAAATAAAGAGATTTTAAAAAAATAAATTTCACATTTAAAAAAAAAAACATTTACATACTATCACCAGTGCAGTACAGTGTCATCATATGACTGGTGTGGTGGTGATCAGGGACACTCACTGGTGACAATATGTAAAAAAAAAAAGAAGTTTTTCAATTTTTTTTAAATATTGTTTTTTCTTTTTTTATTACATTTTTTCTTTTTTTTACATACAGTGACCAGAGCAATACAGTAGTAACACTGGGGAGGTGACCAGGATTTTTTTTTTAACACTCTATGACTGCTTATAACAATGAATTTTACTGTTATAAGTAACCTTTTTTCTGAAGGAAAACTATTCATTCAGTGTTTACTTTTGTGATTAGCTGTGATTGGCCACAGCTAATCACATGATACAGATGGTCTGTGATTGTCCCTGTCTGTTTCAGGTGATCATTGTGACCAATCACAGAGATCATCACAATAGTACTCAACGAATAGCATGAATCAAAGCCATTTATTATGTACAATTGTAATGTGATCTTCTGTGATTGGTCACAGCGATCACATGGTAGTAGCAGCAGGCTGGTACTGTCATCTGTCATTGACTGTGTCTGGTATACACAGAGGATGAAAGATCGTGCTGGAGTGTGGCCCGTGGGGTGCACACAAGGCTCCCATTTGGCTGTCATTTTACAATAGCCCAGGTGGGAAGCAGTTAACTCTGCCCCTTAAGCCTGTTCTGCTGTTAACAGTTTGGCCACATTGTTTGCTGCAGCATTCACAGCACACTAACTACTGTTCTCCTTGTGGTGCCCAGACGTGCCCTAGGTTTTTTACAATCCTAGCAATGCCACTGGGATGATACACTGGGAGCTCTCTTATGCCTTACTGACAGGAGTAACTGCAGTGTAAGAATATTAAGAGCCCTTCTCTTACATCAGAGTCCCAAGTATTCCAGCTTACGTCAGAGTCCCCAGAATTCCATCTTATGTCAGAGTCCCCAGAGTGCCCCCCATACATCAGAATCCCCAAAGTTCCCCCTTACATCAAGAGCCCCCCCCCTTTATATCAGAGTCCCCAATGTTCCAGCTTACATGAGAGTCCCCAAAGTACTCCCTTACATTGGAATCCACAGAGTCCGCACTTACACCAGAATGACCCTTCACTTCAGAGCCCCCAGCATTCCAGCTAACGCCAGAGTCCCCAAAGTTCCCCCATACAACCTTATAAAGTTTTGTTTTACTAAAAGAAGAGTTGATGCTTGGAATAGACTTCAGGTAGAGGTAGTTAGCCAGTCAACAGTACGTGGATTCAGTCATGCTTGGGACAAACATTGGTTTATACTAAAAAAAAAAGACCCCCAAAAAATAATAAAAAAATGGGGCAGACTAGATGGACCACTTGGCCTTTTTTTCTGCTGTCACTCTTTTATGTCTCTATGTTTTACATGTGTTTTATAAATGTTGTACATATTCAGTGAGCATTTGTTGGCAAAATACCATTTGTTGCTTTATAGATATGGCTGCTAATGTCTGAAAAGATAATTGCTTAGCAAGAAAAGAAATGAGAACAAAAGGATGTTGTAAATTGTATGTCTTCAAGCCTCCTGATGGTCTGGACCTACTACAGGGTACAGTTATCAGTAACCTGGGGGTGAATTTGTCATACCTTGAATTATATCTGGCTGTAATGTAGTAAAAAGTAAATCAGATAAGGAACACTGCTCTCCCTTTACTCATGTTGCTGGAAAAGAATCAATTGAGGTTTATGAGGCGGGTAAAGTGATGTGGACAGATTTAGTCTGCAGATTATTATGGAGACATCTAAAAACCATCGCAAGCCAAAAATGAACATAGCCATTAATGTTTGTACAAGTTTTTAATGTGAACTATTAGACAGGGTAATTCAGTTTGTTGCAGGCTGGCTGGTAAGTGAACTGGGAATTTATGTTAGTTATTTTTGACATGCATTGCCCTTCCATGTGCTCCTTGTTCCAAAGGCCAGTTACAGGTTGGGGTGGTTGCCATTTGTTTGTGCTGTTGTTGAATTAGTAAGGGGACAGCCTGGATACCTTCACTGCCATTGTACTGTTGCTGTGTGTCCAGAGCGTGGGAATTTTTGTTAGTTGTTTGTTTGAGAAGCCTTTGCTGTACATGATATTATTGTTACAGACAGTCTAGTTACTTCTTGGTGTAGTGCAATTGCAAGTGTACACAGAAGACTGGCAAGCAGCTTTTAAATAGTAAAAAAGAATTTCAGCTAAACCCAGAGGCTCAAGCAAACTTTACTTCCTTCAACGTGCTATAATGTGTTGAAATAAGAATGTGTACAGACAACTTACACGGGGCAGAAAGCTCTTGTCAGGGATCCGGGCATGACCAGAAATGTGTGGACTGACACAGAGAAGTAGCAGGCTTCAGGAACACAGGCGTAGTCAGGGCTGGAGAGGTGGAATGGTCAGGTGGGCCATAAGGTACCGTCAGGCAACGCCCGGCGGGATCTCTAGTGACCCACAAAACAGGATTCCCCAGGGTGCGGAGTCTAAGCCCCAGTCTGCCTTTTCACCAGAGCCCCCTGATGGTCGGGATGGACTTGGCGCAAGACTGAGACCAGGTCGCGGCCCCTGAGTGCACCCAACTGTGGTAGAGGGGTCCGCCGAGGGTATGTACCAGGGGAGAGCCTGATGTGAAGGGGCTGGCAGGTTTGTACAGTAGTGACTGGATCCGTGCGGGATGGATGGATCATCTGGGTAACATCAGGCAAAGTCAGGCAGGCCAGGTCAGCAACGTGCGGGCAGTGAGGTACTGGAGGAACAGGCAGAGAATGGTCACAAGCCGGGTTCAGTAACTCACGGGCAGCGCGGTACAGAGGATCAGGCAGAAGGATGGTCAGGCAAGCCAGGGGTTCAACAGGAGACGGTCAGCAGAGGTCAGGATCAAAGCAGGGTCAGCAACTAGGCAGATAGGCAAGAACACAGGATACCAGGTACAGGGGCTCATGGGAAACATCACCAAGGCCCTGACTGCAGGTCTGGCCATTCCTTAAATACACCTCCTGCAATCAGCCCCAGGTGTTGGCTGACTGCAGGAGTGAGCTTCTGGCTGCTGAGAGCACCCGCTGGTCAGCCCTGGTACTGCAGCCCACACGGCAGGTGAGTCCCACCACCAGTGCTGAGTCCATTCCTGACAGCTCTAGTGAAAGTTGTGTGTGAGTTAGAAATGATATGCAAAGCAAGCATATGTTGTCTATTTATTGTGCAGTATCCAGGACAGGCTTATAGGCCTGTCATGAATTAGCTGTATAAATGTCATTAAAAGCCTAGGGTCTTGGGAAGATTACACAAAGAAAAAAACATTGTTTTTTGACAGAATAGAGAAGGGTTATACCCTCTGCCAAGTTTTTGTTACTGCCTGTGTCTCCGCAGGAGAGACTCACCCCTTTACCGGTCCTTGTCACAGAAACCTAAATCTACAGAATAAGATCTATAAAATGTATGGGGATGTACTGCTATATGTACTATTGGAAGAGTTTAACAAATCTACCGCTGTCTATGAATGAGGCTAGTGTTCTAGTATGGGTAAAAGAGGGGAAAGACCCACTGTGCCACTTGCCCCATTTCACTGCTTAATATGGACATAAAAATATTTGTTACAGTTCTAGCAAACGGACTAAGGAAGGTCATATAAACACTAGTACATCCGGACCAGCCTCTCCCTGATGGGAAGACCGCACTGCCCCTGATCCCAATCGTAAATGCCGCCAACCCCAAGGCCACAGCCGGGCAGACGAAAGAACGGCAAATTGAAAAACATAAACAATAAGAAGGACAGGGAAGATGGAGACAGGGAAAAGAACATAAAAAGGAAGGTAAAGGAGAGTGGCAATGTGAATACAACAACTGCACTCACGTGACAAAAAAACGTTTGAAAAATCACAATGGCAAATAATGAATACACCAAAAACAGTATATTTAAACCAACTATATGCAGCAAAAAAAAAAAAAAAGAACCTTCACAAATCCTTTTCACAGGGTTTAAAGGACATAGATTTGTTTAGTCCTGGGAAAGTAGTAGCATTTAATCTGTGAATCCATCTGAGCTCACTCTGAAGCAGACTTTTGTTCCAATCACCTCCTCGTGGGCTTGGACTGTATCCAGAATCAAAAAATTGGATCTTGAGAAAAACACCCCCTGAAGTGCACTCAATTATCAATCAGTGCAACGTGGCCAACCAGTCGTCCGCTGCTTCAGGATTGTCTAAGAAGCAAACATTGCCCCCATGAGGGACCCGCAGATGGCCGTGGTACAGCATACTGTACAGTATACTGTAGGGAATATTCTTGTCACAAAGTCTCTCTGGATATCAGTGAAGGATTTGCACTTTTTTTAGACCTCAGCCGAAAAATACACATAAAGACAACTATGGTGTTGTCATATGGCATAGAGTGGTGCTTCCTGGCCTTCCTGATCCCAATCCCTGTTTAGGAAATTAACCAAAAGGGGCGCAGAGGTGCACCCGGTACTCTTTTCCCTATGGGGACCCTGTGTGCCCTCTCAACTGTGTAGGTAGGCAATACCTCGGCCAGCTGAAGGAGGTTCTTGAAAAAGGTTTCTGCAAATTCTGCCGGGTGCGTTCCCCCTGCACCCTCCTGCAGGTCCAGCACCCAGATATTGTTGCGGCAGAGCCTGTTCTCTGTGTTATCTGCCTTGGGTTTTCACTGTAAAATAAAGTGCAGCGCTAAACATTAAATGTCATCATTAAGTGCAATAAAAACGTATGAACAAAATTGTCAAAAAAAGTGTGTAAACAATAACATTGAAGTAATAGAGTAGTACAGATATATCCATCCAATAATGAAATAAAGTGCGGAGACACTAATGAAGAAAGTGGCCGTGGTACTACAAGTTACAGCAATATCAGTGTTGAATATCAAAAAAAGTGCTCTAAATCCATTGAGGGAATCCACCACTGCTAATGGCTGTGCACTCGCCAGAAAGCTATTGGTAAAGTAGCATTAATGCTGATCACATAGGTGAAAACCTCAAGGATCCTCAAGGATCCATGTGTGCAGACCAAACTACTCCAATGAGTACTGGTAAACCTCAGATCAAAAAAGGGAGGAATCCTCCTAAAGAGAAAAGCTCACCACAGGAGCCCAGGATTCGATATATAGTGTAGTATTTATTAAAAGGAGTAGAAAAGCAATCCATATGGAATGATATATAACATGTGTTACAAACACATACCAAGATGGCCACCGCTCCGAATCGCAGACGTGGCATTGTGACTTCAGCATGTAAGTTTCCACCCAACGCATTTCATGCGCATGCATGTCCCCAGGGGTACGCCCATTGCCAATGTCATGAACAAACTGCATTTAAATAGCCTGAGAGGCGCACAATTAGCGGACAACATTTTGTTGAAGCGCACAGACAAGGAAGTGCCCACTATATATGTTCACACTGCAGGAGTCTGTGGGATGTAAACTTACATCAATGATAACTAATTGAATGATGGCAATTAATATAAAAGAAAAAGTGTATATTAAGGAAAAGATTACCATTTAATGGATATAAGGAAAAGAAAGCAAAATACCCGATGTCCATATTAAGTGACATCAAAGGAAATAAAAAGGGGGAACATACATTTAAAGAGGTATCAACCCAAAAAATAAAATAAATAAAAACTAAAACAAACGGGGAAAAAAATGGGTCAATAATAATGTTACATTCTCGGGTAGTGGCCCCACAGGACCGGTCAGGATGAGACAGAATAGCCGGAGCTTCTCTCTCTGCCCTACATCTGGTTACGCACCCCCAATTTGACCCTTCTTAAGGATAATTTGATATAACAATAACGGTATACTCTAGATAAATTTAATAAGCTATGGGAGCCCTGTTTCTTCGCTGGTCTGGTGCTTGCTTCTTTGACGATGTAAAATATGATGAGGTGTTAATGTCTCCTTGACCACCATTAACTATGTTGATGGGTAGTAGCAAGAATTGCTAAACTGCAATGAATGTCCTTTGGCCTATCATGCTGAGATACAAAAACATAAGAGGTCAAAATGATAAGGGAGAGTTTTTATGTTCTTTTTTTGTAGGGGCCCTTATGTGAATAGAGATTATGCTGGTATTAGAGATTAAAGATAATGTATGGTTACGTATGTTTTATTTGTTTTAAAAATGAAAAATAAAGATATGGAAAACAATTAGAATTGTTAAGAGAGAAACAGATTGGGGAAAATCTACCAAAGGGGAAAGGTCTGGTGACAACTGTTTGTCCGTAATTGGAACCCCCCTCACTTTGGTAAGATTCCATCTCACTTCCTGTTGTCACTTCAAGATGGGAAGTGAAGGGAAATTTCCCCAGCCTGATAAAACTGCAAAAAATTACTTGAAAGGGGGTCATACCCTTCCCCACTCTATCCAACGATAAAAAAATATTTTGGCTGAATGTACACTGTAGAAATTTGGATGAGCGTGAATTATATTAATGGCTATTGATGTACCCAGAAAATTGAAATATTATGTAGTCTGACTGAGATAAGAAATTGTAGTTTTCTTCTGAATCTAATTATATCAAACTGCGTTAATGAATACCAGATATCCATGACTGAAGTAGCCTTGATTACGCAAGATCCATAACTTGTTTTCTGACGTGAAGGGTCTTTTAACTAATTAGTGCAAATAATTAATCTTATGCGTAGCAATGTCATATTCTATAAGGCGACATGCTTAATCTTGTTACGGTAAATCAGACTTGAGAGACACTTGTGAAACCTGATTAATAAGGATTGGTAAACACTGGTTCTAGTGGGGATACTATTTCAAGTAAATTGTGGTGAGTGGGAAATTGAAGTGGATTTGTAATACAAGGACAGTTATTTTATTTTGCTTTGCATGATGCTCATTATCACTGCTACGCAGCAGTAAAATTAATAACATTAATAGCCACTGCATAATATTTCCAAGTTTACAAATATTAATTTCTGTTATTATGTGCATAAATTAGCAACAAATACATTATGTACACTCCAAAGGAGATACACGTACTCTGGCCTCACGCATACAGTGTGTGTGTGTGTGTGTGTGTGGGGGGGGGGGGGGGTCATATAGAATGAGTTTTGCCTGAAAAAAAGCTGGCTGCAGGTTTTGGGATTCGGTGAACTAGGCTGATATACCTGATTAATATAAATTATTTCAAATGTGTATTTGAGAGACAAATGCAGTAAGCATACAGACTTACCTCAAATAACCTCAGCTCAGGCATGGTTTTATGTGAAGGCAATGTGGGTCTCAACTTATGGCTGCGGTGTGAAGGAGGTAATGGGCTTCCCTTTTTTGATAAAACATACATTCTTACATGTCTGAGGTCTAGTGAAAGCATGTAGCCCCTTGGTGAAGGATGATAAGTCAGTTCCTGAACTAGAATCCTACATGAATATCTTGTAGCCAGGAGGGTTAGAAACATTTCCCTTGAGCCCTGATTCTTTCTCCAAAGCTGGAATGCCTTTGGCAAGGAGAATACATGACATGTTGAGGGCCCCAATCCTTTGGTTCAAGGCCAGGTCAATCAGAAGCTGGCTCAAATGCAACAGGGTTATGGATTTTTCTGCCATCTTATCTTGATAGGGGACATGGCAAAACTTTCCAGGTGGGCTGGCTGTCCTTCTGCAGGCCACCACCATTCTTCCCCTACCTCAGTCATTGTCTAGAGTTACCTCTTGTTCCCCAGGTAAAGGATACCAGCATGGAGAAGCACAATATGCTTCTTGCTGGAACTTTAGGTTTACTTGTGCAACTTGCAACATAACTATCCACAGGATGTGGCCACTCACACTTCAATGCAGCTTAACTTTCAACAGTCCATTTTTTTATCTTTCCATCAAACATGGCTGGTTCTGTACAAT
Source organism: Staurois parvus (assembly GCF_062004578.1). NCBI lineage: Eukaryota > Metazoa > Chordata > Amphibia > Anura > Ranidae > Staurois > Staurois parvus. The sequence continues at coordinate 1,810,195 of NW_028317890.1, forward strand.
GTTATGCCACTCTAGGGTTCTTTCAGATAAAGTTCCCAACCTTTCTGGCTAACCATTATGGGAAACATAGGTAGCATGGCCATGGAAGGGAAGCCCATCCCAGGTAATGTACATTTCTATATGAATTAGCCCCAAGGCTCCCACAGTGGCTAAGATTCACACTGCAGCCCCTAATGACCACTGTTTGCTTCTGCGCTTCACAGCCTGAACTCTCAAACTCCACCCTCTTTGATAGTTTTCTCCCATCTGGGCAGGGAGTGGGAACATCTATTAGTAAACTAAGTAGAGGCAAACCATGTCCCCATTATAGATAATAGCAGGGTTCTACAAGTAGGTCATACCGGCCAGATACAAGAACAGTGTCAAAGAACAGACATAAGCATAATCAGGAGTCAAGCTGCTGGTCATTACAAAGAATTCCAGAAGCAGTGCATAAAAGCCAAACAGAGAGGTTAGCACAGACAAGATCAATCAAGGTCGGACAAGTAAAAAAGTAGAGCAATTCAAACATACATAACAAAAACAAGAAGGGTTCAACAAATCTCACCTGCAAAGCAAATACTACAATAGTCAATCAAACTTTATAAGCTCCCCTTTTAAGACCAGCTATCCAATCAGTACACACATTATTGTGTGTCAATTATCATGCTAAAATAAAAGCCATAAAAGATTTTACATTCTAAAGCAGGGTAGAAGAGAAAAAGGTAGGTGTAAAGCTGGCCATAGAAAGCTCGAATCTCAGGTGGTTCAGCAGAGACCGGCCTAGATTCAAATCATGTATGGGCAGGCTGAATGTTCACAAGTTGATCGATCAATCAACTTAGGTACAACCAGCCTGTCAGATTTATGTGCGATTATTGCTAACGACTATTATAGCCAATAGCAATAATCACTGTTTTCTACCAGCAGGGATGCCGGGATGACACAATGACTCTGCAGGAGGGATTCCCCCATCAACACTGGAACCATGGTTGCAGAAAAACAAATTGCACTGTCTTTGGCCGCGAAATTGCAGTGTACCCACAAAATGGTGGTTGTCTGAGATGGTCGTGTTGGGTCTCGGTACTACCGAATATATAGTACATCACGGCGTTCTCCTTTGGTAGAAATGCACTTTAAATGCCCCTCATTGTGCAATGTATGATAAATCAATCAGGAACTTAAAGTCTATCTATTGCAAAACTGTTTTTCTTCATTTTAAATTCCTTCATTTCCTGTCCTTGAGACACAATATTGACTAAGAGAAAATTTCCTCTCAGACACCTGGCCCAGATGGAACATTGTCTTTAAGCTCTTGTTTATGGAACAACTGCAAAACATTACATTTCCAATTGCTTTCTGTTTTGGTCACAATGGTCAGAAATAGGTAGCTGTCATTTACTCAGAATAGTTGCAGACAGCAATAGAAACCTGAAAGGGGTTTTGACACTTTCCTATTCTAACCAAAGAATAAAGAAAAAGTTTTGGCTTTCAAAATTCAAATTAAAAAATTTCAAAATTCAGATTGAAATATCAGAAACGTAAAATTATATAGGGTCCCTGAACTGTGTTTTTGCAAACTATGTTTTATTGAACATTTCAAAAGTCCATCAATCAGAACATATATTTTTTGATGAAGCAATAACCGTAGGTTACACACAAACCAGGTAAACGCTGTAGATATGTTGTCTTCTTATCAACTGAGAATTTCCATACAATAAGAAAGGTGTTTGTATTCTCCTACAGCCTTTTAGGTACTTTATTAAGTATTACAATGGTGACTTAAGGACCTCATGTTCAACTAATGGGACAGACAGTCCCAACTGTTAAAATGTCAGGTTTCTGTGATGTAAAAAAATGAGACAAAGATATATAATTTCAGAACTTTTTCCACCTTTAATGTAACCTATAAACTGTGCAACTCAGTTGAACAGCAAACTGAAATATTTTAGGAGGAAGGAAGTAAACATAAACTAAAAAAATATGGTTGCATAATTGTGCACACCCTTAAACTAATACTTTGTTGAAGCACTTTTTGATTTTATTCCAGCACTCAGTCTTTTTGGTTATGAATCTGTCATGGCACATCTTGACTTGGCAATATTTGCCCACTCTTCCTTGCATAAACACTCCAAATCTGTCAGATTGTGAGGGCATCCCCTGTGCACAGCCTTCTTCAGATCACCCCACAGATTTTTGATCGGATTCGGGTCTGGGCTCTGGCTGGGCCATTCCAAAACTTTAATCTTCTTCTGGTGAAGCCATTCCTTTGTTGATTTGGATGTATGCTTTGGTTCATTGTCATGCTTAAAGATGAAGTTCCTCTTCATGTTCAGCTTTCTAGCAGAAGCCTGAAGGTTTTGTGCCAATATTGACTGGTATTTGGAACTGTTCATAATTCCCTCTACCTTGACTAAGGCCCCAGTTCCACTGGAATAAAAACAACCCCAGGGGCGGACTGACCATTTGGAAACTGCCCGAGGGCCCGGGGTCAGTAGGGGGCCCCATGAGATGCCCCTGGTACCGTTTTCATAGGCTTTTTTGAGTTTGGGCAAGGACACAGGGGCCCCATGATTCCTTATTGCCCAGGGGCCCCATGAGTTGTCAGTCTGCCCCTGAACAGCCCCAAAGTATGATGCTGCCACCACCATGCTTCACTGTGGGTATGATGTTCTTTTGGTGATGTGCAGTGCTGTTTTGCCCCAAACATATCTTTTGGAATTAAAAAGGTTCAACCTTAGTTTCATCAGACCATAACACATTTTCCCACATGCTTTTGGGAGACTTCAGATGTCTTTTTGCAAAATTTAGCTGGGCTTGGATGTTTTTCTTCGTAAGAAAAGGCTTCCATCTTGCCACTCTACCCCATAGCCCAGACATATAAAGAATACGGGAGATTGTTGTCACATGTACCACACAGCCAGTACTTGCCAGATATTCCTGCATCTCCTTTAATGTTTCTGTAGGTCTCTTGGTAGACTCCCAGACCAGTTTTCTTCTTGTCTTTTCGTCAATTTTGGAGGGACGTCCAGTTCTTGGTAATGTCAATGTTGCGCTATATTTTCTCAACTTGATAATGACTGTCTTCACTGTGTTGCATGGTATATCTAATGCCTTGGAAATCCTTTGTACCCTTCTCCTTACTAATACCTTTTAACAATGAGATCTCTCTGATGCTTTGGAAGCTCTATATAGTCCTTCGCTTTTGCTGTAGGATGCGACTAAGAAAATGTCAGGAAAGACCTGCTGAATTTTATTTGGGGTTAATCAGAGACACTTTAACTGATGGCAGGTGTGTACTGACTCCTATTTAACATGATTTTGAATATGATTACTTAATTCTGAACACTACATCCCCAGTTATAAGAGAGTGTGCACACTTATGCAACCACATTATTTTAGTTTTTTTTATGTTTACTCCCCCCCCCCCCCAAAAAAAAAGATTATAGTTGTTTTTCAATTGAGTTGTACAGTTTATAGGTCACATAAAAGTTCTGATATTATTTATCTTTGTCTCATTTTTCTACATCACAAAAACCTGACATTTTACCATGGGTGTGTAGACTTTTTATATCCACTGTAGAGAAATGAAAATGGAAAGAAGTAGATATAGAAAGGGGAGGAGAGAGAAGGAGAAGGAAAGGGGGAAGGATATAGGGACAGGGCAGAGGCAAATTCTGTCCACACCTTGGCTTCTCACTACCATAGTGAGATTTGTTTATTTAATCTCCTGTTTGTGGTAAACATTTCTGTGAATCTTGGGGAAATACAGAAATGTATCCACTGATCCCAGATGTCAGAGAATTTGGCATATCTATTACAAAAAATGACAGTCATTTCCATTTTTTTCAGAAACTGCATTTCATTTACATATTCATGTGTGGAGAGTGATATAGTAAGTTTTCAATGTTTGGAGATAATTGATCTTGCAGTTATTAGAGGCAGATCAGAGTGTGCCTTTCTTGGAGGAGGCTATAGAGCCTGGGATAACTGAAAGAACACAAGAGATACTTTGCAAAGGCAATATGGCCATATATATATATATATATCAAAATATGATATCCATAAAGAGGCAAGGCACAGACATGACCACCAGATATGTGCCACTGTTCCCAAATGATTATGGCATCTCCAGCAGGAGTGTTTTTGTATATTTTAATGTATAAAGATGTTATGCTTAGTACAATGATGATGTAAGAATAGAAGAAAGAACAGAAAAATCCCCAAGGTTTAAGTATTTTGGCTGATCATCCAAATGTTTAATTGCCATTGCAGAGCTATTGTAAATGTCAGAGTTGCAGGTCACAGCACAAGCATTAAGACGGGAGATGCTTCTGTGTATTAAAGGAATGAAAAACAATCTTTCATCACACAGGTCTTGTTTGAAGGTTCCGCAACCTTCTTTTGTGTGTTGTTAGGTTAAGGTTGCTAACAGAGATTGTGCACAAAAATATAAATACTATGAAAATCAGGTAATCATAAATATGTAAATTTTTTTTTGTTTCTTTTTATAGTATATCTAAACCCAAGAACAAAATGTAATATATTGCAGCTTATGAGTCCTTGTATGTGGTGGCTGCAGTACTTTTTTTAAGCTATTTAAAAAAAATATATAACCATTGTTGCTGCCAGAAATCCCGCGTGCTTGTAACCATCTGTGCACTGAACTGAAATACCAAACAATTGTAGAGATCACCTCCTTAGGGAGCTGCTGGAAATAGCTACTGTCCAGAGGCTGACTGCCTAGAAGCTCAGCGACAGCATCAGGCTCAAGTCTAGGGGCCTTTTTACTGTTTATTGCCAAACTCAAAGGAAATGCAGGGTTAGGAGCAACCTTGCTGTAGCACAGCTAATTATGAATGGCCACAAATCAAATGACTGTTTAGGAGCAGTCACCGTTCAAATATAGCACTGTGTGGCCTCTGTCCCTATATCAAAAGGTTCCACAATACCTGGAGATGTAGGCAGTGGAACTTCTCAGAATGCCAAGGAAGTAACTTCTGTCCAGCTCCTCTGCAACCCTTTTCCATGAGAGATCTCGTCTCCAAACCAGCTTCAAAAGGTGCCTCAAGCCCATAACACATGCTGGGGCCTAGTGTAAATAGCAGTTTCCCACACATAGGCCTCACCTGAGGGAAGCCCCAGGAGAGAAAGACCAGATTTGAACCACCCAACTATATTTCTACTCTCTGGCTATACCTTCTGAGCTAACGTTCCAGGGATTGTCTAGGTTGGATAAATACTGTATTCATAAGTCCAGAGGTTAATAATCACACAATATTTGCTGGAACATTGCCTTGCCCAAACTCAGAAAAGCCTATGAAAAAGGTACCAGGGGCATCTCATGGGGCCCCTTACTGACCCCGGGCGCTCGGGCAGTGCTTGAGTTTCCAAATGGTCAGTCCACCCCTGCACACACCCAAAAGTATGGAATACTAGAAGCAGTTGAAGAGCAGCGAGGAGGTGGTGTTTCAACAAACTGGCTGCCCAAACGGTATGTATAATGTCTCTTTTATTATAGGTATGCTTATACATAAAACCAAGTTTGTGCTGATGTTAACATATATCTAAAGTCCATATTTTGTCATTGGGTATAGTAGAAAATTATTAAAATCCCTGGCAGTTTTTTTTTTTACCATCTCTGCCCCATTAGGGGATTTCCCATCATTTCCAGTCCTGAAGGGACAAAGAAAAGTGAGAGAAAAATCTCTCCACAGTAAGGAAAGTCCCCTCTTACTTGTCTCTGGAACCCATTCCCATTGGACGATTTTCCTTCTATTCTTGTTTTGATAACAACTCAAAATTTAGCATTTTCTCTCACTGTCAGTCCCCATGAAAGTGGTCATAAGAACATATCGAGAAAGTGAATCTCTGGCAGGGACACAGTCCTGATTGAAAGATGGCTGTGCCGGTGGTATGTACAGTTTTTTAATTACAGATATCATGCTCTTGCATCAAAACATTAATATATGTCTTTATTTCTTACATTTCTACAATACGGCTGTACAATGGCATGTAGACAAAGGAGCATGGCCAGGGTTGGCTTTTTCTAACAAAAAAATGCTGCAGATATTTACTGTACAGGGAGGTTTTTCTTTTTGCGCACTATTGTTTTCCTGTCAGTGGATGATATAGTGTAGTGTGATATTAAGAAACAGCTGCCACCTGCCACAAAAATGCACAGCACAGTAAACAGAATCTGCCTGGGTTGTGATATAGGGACATGCTCTATCACACATTAAACATAGCTGTTTACTCCATAAAGGTGAACTCTGGTCCTTTAAATATTTTAGATCTATAAAATTATTTATATCTAAAAAACTATTATAAATCTATAAAATATATACATCTATAAAACTAATATATATACATCTATTAAACTTTTTCTATAGCCACAGCTTTTTATAGTTTTCAATATAAGGGTGAACGTGTAGAACAGGGGTATTGAATTAAAATTCAAGGAGGTTCGGTCACTAAAATTTTCTTCTGGCTGAGGTCCGAATAGGGTGCGCCCATCAGTGAGCCAACTTACATTACGTGTCGCCATCAGAGTGCAACTTTACATCATGTATTCCCATCACATCAAGTGTGCCCATCAGAGTGCCCCTTTACATCAGGTATCCCCATCACATTGCCACTCTACATCAGGTATTCCCATCAAAGTGCCCCCTTACACTCAAAGTACCCCTTTCTATCATATTTTCCCATCAGAGTGCCCCTTTACATCATATTCCAAATCAGCGTGCCGCTTCCCTTCACATGTGCCCATCAGAGTGCCCCTTTGCCCAGTATGTGCCCATTTGTGCTCCCTTAACATAAAATGGGTGAGTCAGAGTGCCCCTTAGCATAAAATGTGCTCATCAGAGTGCCCCTTAACAAAACATGTACCCATCAGAGTGCCCCTTAGCATAAAATGTGCCCATCAGAGTGCCCCTTAACATAACATGTGCCCATCAGAGTGCCCCTTAACATAAAATAAGCTGGACGCTTGTGTACAGGCAGGGAGCTGGAGAGACAGTAAGCTGAGAGGGGCGGGGCACACAAGTGATGTCATGTTGCCATGATGACCACCCTGCTCAGTGGCGGATCTGTCATTGAAGGCTGGCGGTCCGGGCGGTAGCACTTCTGGGGCCATTCATGGACCGCGGTCTGCAATTTAGTGACCGCTGGTGTAGAACCTCTGTCAGGTGTTTTTGTTGTGCATGTCCCCATTGGGAGATTTACCCTCTCTATTTTTTCTGGTAACCACTGTCAGCAGGACAGACAGAGACAGGAAATCCAATATGCTATGGCTAACACCGTAACCAGAGGCATGGGAAAATCTTACCATGGGAACACATATAGTTTTTGACACACTTTAAACCAAAATCATTTTTTAAAGTTTACTTATTATAAATAGGTAGGTAGTAGGTAGCACTTGAGAAGGATGGGGCCAGGACTAGCAAAGTGTAATCTGGTCAGGATTTGAAGATCCCTTCTGTTCATGGCAAAAAAGGCATAAAAAAAATATGTAGGTACATTGTAATGTAAATATCTCATCAATGTGGATTCATGTTCTCTGCTTCTCTGTAGCTGGTTTGAGTGGTTGTCAGAGTCATGCTTGTGCTATGGTAATGCTATAAAGGGCAAATGAACTGGTTCACTTTAATGAAGACCTTTCTTTCATACCCATACCATTTTCTTTAGTTGCCAGGAGTGAAGGAAAGCCCTGTGAAAGCTACACGATCCCAGAGAGAAAGCCTGTACAGGGCGACTCCCCTGGGCTCATTCTGTTACATGGCTAAGTCACATTGCACCTGATAAGGCAGGGGTCTCCAAACTTTTCATTCAAAGGGCCAGTTTACTGCACCTCAGACTTTAAGGGGGTTGAATTGTAGTCAGTAGGGGTAGAAAATGTCCCGGGCCCAGCATCAGTGAGAATAAACATGGCCTCAGGGTCGGTGGTCAGTAAAAGAAATAGTATTGCCCCATCATTGATATTAGTGGAAGGAATAGTGCCCCATCATTAGTATCAGTGGAAGAGATAGTGCACCACTGTTGCTGTCAGTGGAAGGAATAGTGCCTCATATCATTGGAGGGAATAGTGCCCTATCATTAGTATATATGTGACCATGGGGTGGGTTTACCAAAGGCAAATACTGTAGAGTGTGCATTTTCCAAGTGCAGTTGAAATTGTTTTCCCCATGTGCTAAAGCTCTGCTCATTTCCAATCATGTGTAGGAAAAAATTGTGTTTTATTAAATTGTATTTTCCTTGCTCCTGATTGGGTATTCTTTACAAAGTGAATCTTTACCACATTACATTTACTAAGGAAAATTAGTGCAATGTGCATAGTCTATTTGACTTTAATACAATGTAAATCAACCCCTACGTTCACCTTATTTGCAGCTGAAAATTAAAAAAAATGCATTCAACAGAAAGTAAGTATAAAATAACAGTGAATGTTTTTGCACTGGGAGTGCCCATATGGAGAATATTTGGCAGAGCAGTAACTACTGCATCAGCTATGGTTACACCCTTGAAGCTTAAAACTAGTTTTTCTGGACACATCATCTGAGCACAAAAGTGGGTACGACTAGTTGCACAACATTTAATTTAAGGCACACATGGCATATGACTTAATACAGCAGGATAAATGGACATCAAAATGCAAAGTTTAAAGTTTTTAAAGATTATTTTCTAATTCTTGATTGGAGATCTCTAGGTGTAGCAGTTCTGGAATCCACAATCATACAATCAGTCTGTATATGCAATAAAGCATGCTTGTTATACTCACTGTGGAACCTAAGGGGTGAATGTGATCAGCACAGGGCTAATCAGCACTGTCCAGACCAGGGGCGAACTGACAACTCATGGGGCCCCCGGGCAACAGGGGATCATGGGGCCCCTGTGTCCTTACCCAAACTCAAAAAAGCCTATGAAAAAGGTACCAGGGGCATCTCATGGGGCCCCCTACTGACCCTGGGCCCTCGGGCAGTGCTCGAGTTTCCAAATGGTCAGTCCACCCCTGGTCCAGACAGAGAGTCAGGGGGCATGCAGCCTCATAGGACATTCAGAGCAGAATGAAAATTCCTCATACAAGTTTTAACATGTGCTCGGCTGGACACTGATAGACATCACAAGGCTGCTATATACTGCTGATGAGAAAAGGTATTTAGCAGTTTATATTTACTAAAATAATTGCATTGCCATGTTCTTTGTACTGTGGGAGACCAGATATAGTGAATGCTCCTGGGTTTAGTAACACTTTAAGGACAATATGGTTTTCTATCTGAGTAATGTTGGTTTCTTTCTTGTCATGGGTTAACTGGTATTAGTTATTTTTGAATGACTGTAATATGTTATTTACAAAATAAGAGTATATTATTACATGGGGCTGTAATTATAGTCTAGTGTTAAACTGGTGGTGAATCAAGTTGAATATTAGTGCAGTGGTGCACAAACTGGCAGCTGATACATGTGAAGATAATTTATAATTTATAATTACATATACAGCAGTTTGGGTGTTTCGTAAAAGATTATCTCCATTTAACTATAATAACACAAGTCTGCCCAGGCAAAAAGCAGTAAGAGGCGTTGACTAAGAATTGGCAGCAAGATCTCATATTTGTTAAGGTGTTTGTGGCATAGTGACCTTACAAGAAGCAAATAAACTCTCAGTATCTTTGTACTATGTATTGGAAATGCACAATGCATAAATGTTCTAACAACCTCTATCCTTAATCAGATGCACACTTCAGAATCTTGGCATCATTTTTTGAGTGCTGAATACTATGGGCTGTTAAGTAATATAATTTATATGAATCAATGAACAACAGTCAAAGATTATACTAAGCAAAAATTATTAGTTTGTACTAGTCACAGCTTCAACTTCTGACTCAGGTATTTCCCCCCAATGTTTGCACCCTCTTCTTTGGAATACCCCTGGACAATTAAAAAAAGCACCTATACTTACCTGTATTCCAGGTGTCTTTGGTCTGGCCCAGTAGCAGCACAGTCAAGAGACAAAGTTTGATGCCCTTGGCTTACAGGTGTTGGGTTCACTTTAGGTGTCATTCATCCCCGTAGAGATCACTGGATTTTACTGAAGTTGACCTTTACCCTCCACCCTCTCTGAATTCCACCACCCTTCCTGAGTGGCATACTTGATTCAGACCTGCCTCAGAGTTCACTCCTGCAAAACCATGCAAAGCATGGCACAACCTTTACAAAAAATAAGTCATCTCCTGCTGCCTATGTATGCTGTTCTGGCCAATCATTCATATCCTACGACTGGAGCTGTACTCCTCTGGGTGGCTAGGCCTGCCATCTGTACAGACCAGCCATAGAGATTAAAGGTCTGTGTTTTCTTTCTGCAAAAGCTCTGTTGAGTTGGGCAGGGCTGTACAGTGTAGAATTCAAAGATGCGGCCACAGGCAAATATTTTTCTACCTGGGCTTTACTGAGAAGGGTGAGAAAATATTTAAAGGACAACTTCAATATAAGTGAAGAGGGATTCTTGTCTTTTTAATATTTTAAGCTCTATACTGTATGTTAGTGTATTTATAGCCTAAATCTTCCAAATCTAAGTCACGTACCTGATAGAGGGTGAGCTGATGAGGGGGCTTCTCTTACCCCACCTGTCCAATACCCCCTGGAGTTGGTAACAGTGTGTAGCAGGACAAGGAGTGGCAAAGGCACGTCAGATAGCAATCTAGATACTGCTGTGATGCTGTGGATGTTCAGCCTGAAACCTGTGCAGAATGTTGGTACACAGATGGAGCATATGAACTTGCAGATGCAGTAATCAATGTCGTACTCAAACCGAGCCAGAGTCAGCAATAACTGGGCAACAGAGGTACCTATTCAAAAGGCAGGATCAGAGTCAGAAGCCAGGCTGGGGTCTACATCAGACAGGCAGCAGAAGTACAACAACAGCAAGCAGAGGACAAACTTACAACACATGCCAAAGTCAGCAACAGGAGATCAGGATAAAGCAGACTCAGGAGATAAACAGGTCAAGGACAAGATAATAGGATGCAGATCTGGTCATGAGTCACAAAAGCTGAGGACTACTCAGCAATTCTCCTTCTTCTGTGCTTTAAAATAGGCCTCTGAGAGCCAGATATGCAAGCTTCACATAGGCACAGTCTTGGTTCTATCTACTGGTTCATGACTTGCACTATGCACATATGTAGATCTTTGGGCACTGCTATGTCTGTACTCAACCTTCCTGACACCTTTTTTTCCATTTTGGATAGAGCAGGGAAATGTTAAATCCATTTCACGTTTGTATTGTTGTCTAGGTTCATTTTCGGAAGATTTGCCCCAACTTCCTGTTTTAACATTGACATTTCTCCAATGGAAAGTTGCACATGGAGCATTTCCCTTTTACAGCCACAAGATGGGATTCTGAGCACATTAACCTCCTGAATCACTATTCACAGCACCAGGAATGCTGGGAGATGTAGGTTTGAGCCGCTATAGTGACATTGCAATAGCTGAGGTCTGAACTACAAGCTCAATAGACCTTTGGAGCAGGTGGAACTCCTGAGAGGTATATATATTAAAAAGCCCAGGAAAGAGAGAGGGCTTTTGGCATCAGTCACCACTGTGCGAAGCTGCTCCAGTCTGCTGAGAGGAAGAGAACGAGGCCCTGACACATCCTCACTGCCGACAAGCCATCCCTAGACCCTGTGCACTGTGCTGCCATTCATGTCCTACCTACTGCCCATCAGATTACCACAGGAGGACACAATACACAGCTTATATGTTCAACATACCACTCACCAAGATGCCACAGGGGACCCAGCGGACTCTGCTCCCTACACCAGTTCTGCTCTGCTGTCCATCAAGACACCATAGGTGACCCAGCACATCCTGCTTCGGTCCTGCTCTACTGCAGCCACACTGCTACAAAGAGACCAGCGCACTCTATTCATCAGAGGGGCACCTCTACTGCCACAGTCTGCTAACCTGATCCAAGAATCTGGTGAACGGGTCATTGATCCACCATAGTGCTATCTCTTTACACAAGATGCACTTTGGACAAAGTTAAGCTATTTACTTATATCTCCCTCAGCCAGTTAAATCACTCAATTATCCTTCATTCTTGCCCTGCTAGTCTGTTGTTTTCCATCTTGACTTTTCATCTGCCCAGTCTGTTGCCCTGCACAGTAATGTACAGCACACATATCTAACTTCTACACTTTGCGCAGAGTTGTCAACTTTCGTCAGGTGCACCAACAACACAAGTGCCACAACATAGCCGGCAGAAGTTCAACACTGAGGATTGTACATAGATCACTCATTCAGCTTAGCAGCTTTTATCTTGTGGCTACTTTCATAAGGCCTAGGCTTAACTTCCTAGTTATCTGTGCACACTGGCTGTTATAGCCCTAAATTTTGCTAATCCTCACCCTTTGCTCCCTGTTTGCTGTACATCAGGTGGGAAGGGCTATCATTTATGCCAGTTCAGGTAAAATCTAATCTTTCATCTGTGTAATTGTTGTAGCTAGTGTGCATAAATTGTGCCTGTTCACAGCTGGAAAGTTGTCATATTCTTTTTATCCTCTCTTAAGTAACAATATACTCAGTTGCATACTGACTGGTCTTGTGTTGAATTTCAGGGTTGACCATGAAGAGTTGTTAGTTGTTAAATGTTTTGGGGGTTATAACTTGAGATGTCAGAGTGGCTGAGGCCTTTATCTGTGTCGTGGTAAGAACAAAGAACCCAATGCAGCTTGCTGATCCTACAAGGGTAGCACTACACAACCCATTCTATGTAATGGGCAGCTCCATCAGTGCAAAGATAAGCAAGGTACTGCTCTTCAAGAAGTATTCTTACCCTGTAAAAAACTGGGTTAAATCCCCCAAAGGTCCAAGGGCATGTAGCAATGGGTTCTGTTTCCAAACTGTGTTTTGGATGCTAAATAGCGTGGCTGGACAGTTTGCCTCCCACAGTTGTCCGATCACGCTGCTAGCAAAGGTTGACTGTCAGTGCTTGTCTCTTGCAGCAGGCGCACACTGGAATGTGACGTAATTCAACACAACAGGTGTGTAGAGGTCAGATCTGATCTCGTGCACAGTGCTGGCAGGTTATCTTGTATAACTTTTTCTTTAACTATTCCAACACAGTTAGTGCAGCTCATCCCACAATGGGGCCACAAATTCAATTGTTATGTGCACTTGGTCTCATGGAGGGTTCAGCTTAGATTTTTAGAAGGTAGAGATAATTCATCTTTCATCTATACATGCTTACGTGTGAAAAGTCACAACAAACTCCAGTCATATAAATCTGACTGTGCACCTAAGTAAATGTTAATATTCCAAAATTAAAGGAATACTGTTATGGTTTTGGTAATTTTTTCAGTAACGTTTTGATCTGATGTTCATATGTATTCTACTTTTTATATAACATCTTTGTTTTACAAATATAATTTTGGATGCACCAATGACAGTGTTACGCTGTCCATAGATGGATCGAAATTTGTCCGATTCATCATGGACTGGCCGAATTTCGATCCCTCTGTGGGCAAACAGGTTATACAGAAGTCGATCTCTTGAACAACTTCTGTATAACCAGCCTTTTGAGTATTTTTTACCTTGATCACCACTGGCTATAGCCAACAACACTGATCATTGTATTCTGACAGCGGGGACCTCTCCCCACTGTCAGAATATAATAGCTTTGCAGGAGGGATTCCTTCATCAACACACCAGCTGGTTTAATTCTGTGTGTTCTAAAGAGAGAGTACAGCTAATGCTGTTTCCTTTCAGACTGCCTCTCACTTGAAAATTCACATGCCCTATCTGAGTACGGCATATGAAAACTAGCAAGTTGTTAGAGAGGTGGAAGGATTTTGTCTTTTGACTCAGTCAGGTGTGCGTGTGCACATTTGAGCTTGACTTATTTTGCTATGGAAACATCAGGCTTTTTTCAGTTACACAGCTAAGAACAGACAGGTAAACAAATATAAAGGATACTAGAGCTCCAACCTGCTCGCTGTAAATGTAAGATGAAATATTTATATACAATATTTCGTAATCAACCAATTGAAAATATTTTTACGTTTTAGATCTGTGCATACAAAAAATATGAAAATGAAAATAATAATAATAATATAATAAAATGTTGCCATGTGCATTGCCTTTATCCAATAAAATAGCATAAAGGATATGCAGGTGCTACAAACAATCATATTTGATTTCTCTAGTCGGACAAGAGAAAACTGATTTCTGGCTATTGGGTGACTCTGTATATTTGTTCTTTTAGTACACAAATTCATTACCCCAAATTTAGGACATATCTTCATAATTTGCAGCATACATTGAGGCTACAACAAAAGCAAAACAACAATGAAAGTTAAAGTAAATACTACATGTTATTTTAACCAAGGTCTGCTGTCCCCTCTCTGTGACATTACCTTGCAGGCAGATGCTCGTCCGTACACAGCAAATAATAAGAATCAAACATTTATTAGGTCATAAAGCTGGCATTGTATTGTAGTTTAAATATTTTATAAAATGTTTTATAAATGAGACATTGTTTCGATTTTTTTTTTTTTCGCAGCAGGTGGCTCATTTTCTTTTATGCCTTGTTTTCTTTTCTATTTTGTTAACTTGTAATCCAGTGGTAAAAAAAAAATCTGTTATTTAAATTGGGACTAATAAATCTGTTTGATCATTACCGTGCAGGTTTTACTTCTGTATTCCCAATTTAGACCATACCTACTATTTTTTTTAATCAACACAGAAGAGAAAAATATTTCAAGTTACTTCAGGTTAAGGTCATCACTGGTGTACTTTTTGTTATTGGGAGAACTGTGGTGAAGATTATCTTTGTTTATAACAACAATTTCAAAATGTTTAATAGAATGACTAAATCAAGTTTAAGCAACAAAGCTAATTTTGGAAGTGGCATAATTAGTATTTAAATGAGCTACATTTTACTCTCTGCAATTGTGCAAAATCATGAAATGATGACATTTCCCTAGAGGGTAAGGAACACTTTACTCGAGAAATGTATTTCTTTCTTTTTCAGAAACCTATTCAGGTATTGCTGTATTTACGCATTCTGGTATGCAAAGAAGGTGTTCATCAAAATACTGAGTGGTGGGTAGTATGGGTCAACGGGGTAAAATTATAGTTGCTTTTGCAGAAAGAGAGGGCATAGCCTTCAAAGTCGCTCTGCAGTAGTGATGGACATATGAAAGGATGCAGAATTTTGAAGCATACAAGGAACGTTATATTAAGTATATGTAAAGCCAGTAAAAACTTTGTTTTAAAATGTTGGATATAGTAGGAAATAGTTAAAACCTCTATAGGTTTTTTTTTATCCTTTCCTGTCCTGTTTCATTGGGGATATTTCCCGACCCTTCCACACAACATGAAATAAAAGGACATTTCTCCAAAGTGCAGAAAATCCCCACTTAGACACTTGTTACTAGAACAAGTGTCCCCGTTGGAAGATGAACATTTTTTTTGTTGTTCTGGTGACAACTCAAAATTTTGAATTTCTGATCACTTTGAGTCTTAATCACAGTGCTCACCAGGCCAAACCGAGAGAATGTCTGTTTCTAGCAGAACATACATCATAAAAAAAAACAAGCTCCAATCACATGAAATATCCATATGCTGTAGCTTTGTTCTTGACTATGAATTAAAAAAAGGTAGACAAGCAGTATGCAATCATTTTGAATGCCAACGTATGACCTTTCATCAGGGATGGGGCAGTTTTACCAGAACCATTAACTACTTTACCCAATACTAACAAAAAAAGATTTAGCTTTAGGCTTTCCCAACTAACACCAATCCACCCACCCGCCAGCCTCCCTGTGGGCCCCAGGGGCGGACTGACAACTCATGGGGCCCCCGGGCATTAGGGGCTCATGGGGCCCCTGTGTCCTCGCCCACACCCAAAAAAGCCTATGAAAAAGCCAATTAAAGGTACCAGGGGCATCTCATGGGGCCCCCTACTGACCCCGGGCCCACAGGCAGTGCCGGTGTGCTTGAATATTCAGTCCGCCCCTGGTTGGCCCTATATAGTGATGGGCAGGCTCACTGATCCGTAGGGGGGCTCAGGAGGTTAGAGAAGGTGGTGAGTTTAAAAGATAAAGTCCAGATTCACAGGTAACTTACTGTAAGTTGTCTAAATCACTAGACCTGCTAGTCATTTTCAGATGCAATTTTTAATTGAAGGTGACCCCTGATTATGTTTTTATTGAAATGCTCACTTTCATTTGCAGAGGATTGTGGCAAGTTTATTTTAACACACTGAACTCTGTGAACACACACACATGTATTGTCTTTTAGCTGACTGTGAATTCTTTTTGTCAGCTAGAATATGATTCACATATAATTTACAGTACATACATGTTTGGCAAATTGATGATTATTAGGTATGAGCAAAACTGAGTAATTTTATTTCCCAGGAATATTGGCAAAAATCAGATGATTCCAGCAGCATTTTTGTTTCATCTTTAGAAAAAACATTGAAGTCAAAGGGGAAGGTGAAATTAAGGTGGTTCATAAGAGGGCAATGGGCTCTAAATGGCTCATGGAAATTTCAGAAGCTCCTTTTGACTATCCTGAGAATGTTTTTGTGTCATAAATAATACATCATTAGCATTATCAGTTTAAGGGAAAAAAAAACAGTACAATAAAACTGTAGCAAATTTACACAGATAGCAATGCACATATCTCAAAAAAGAAAAAAAAAAAAAAAAAGACCACCTAATCAAATAAATTACACTACCCTAAATACACCCCCCACCCAGAAAAAAAACACACCCTCTATTGAAAAAAACTGAAAAAAGCAGAAAGGCTATCTTATCTTTTTTATTCAAATTTCACCTAAGATGCTCAGTGAATTGACAGTTTCTGCTTCTGTGAAATTTTGCTAGCGGTAAAACAGTAATTTTATGCTGAAATTACCCTGCTCTTCCCTAATCATTAAGAATGTGGTGTATTATTAAGTATTTAGTGCATATAAGAAACTTTAGAAGCTTGCTTCCAGTCTCTGTACAATACACCATCCATCGATTCATATGTGCCAGGCATATGTCCTCTGACAACTCCAGATTTGCAGTGGGTCTTTTGATGAGTATTCTTTTACTCAGCCCCGTAACATTTCAGTATTCTGACTAAAGCTGGGGATACATAATAAAACACAGAGCAGCATAACTATAAATATCTGAAACACAGTGAGCATATAGTATAATAGTGAAAACAATTATCAAACACTTATCAAACACATCAAAACAATATAATTTTTAAAGTCCAAATAATAGTGCAGTCCAATATAAAAATCCAGAATTATTCTAAATGTACCATCGTGTGCACACATGTGATATAACTTTTGAAGATAAACAAGAACTCAGGTGTGTGCTGTACCTCCACCACCAGTAAACAATGGCTGCTCACTTCAAATATATGAACCCTGAATAAACAGTAGGGTCAAAATACACTTTCCCATCTCAAGGGTTAATTCACAGTGGTCTGAGATACGCCACTGTCCTTGAACCCTCTCAAAACAGCAGCAGGCATAGCACAACAGCAGAGGGCTTGCTGCTGCTGATGATTTGAAAGGGTTCAAGGACAGTGGAGTATCTCAGACCACTGTGAATTACCCCTTGAGATGGGCAAGCGCATTTTGACCCTACTGTTTTTCAGGGGTCATATATTTGAAATGACAACTTTTAGGCAGGGATGTGTCTGGAACAAATATCCGTGTCCACATTGTGGCACCATCCCAAAATATATACCAAATGTATAACAAAACCAGAGTGGACAGTCACATCCTGTAATCAGGGTGATCATGTCCTCTCTCCAGTGAAATGGGATTTTGTGTGTGCCTGAACAACGGGAAGGAAAAATATTTGGATACAATACTAGGTGCTAAAATGTATACTGTTTCATTGGTTCATCAATTAAAAGTGAAGAAAACACAGTTAAAAGCAAGCAGTCTATAGATGTCACATCAGCATGTGGTTAACATTGCAAAAATACATTATGAACATATAGAATCAACGTTTTTCACTGTAATTGCTTCTTCAGGATTCACGCTTCTGATGAACCACTGCAATCAATGTATGATCTATAAACATAAAATACAAAAAACAAGCATATGTAATATACATACATCAAATAACTTGATGAATAATGGTTAATGGACAAAAGTTGAGAAGAAAGGAAAAAAACCCTAAAAATCTGAGACAGCCTATCCCCACCCAAAAGGGCAACCCATGGGGGGAATTGTAATAGGAGGGCCAAAAGAGGCATTCACCTGCAGCACATGGTCATGTATATCTGTATTGATGCCAAAACACTTACCTCTATCGCCAGTAGATATTTTAAAGGGTTGGACTCTTGTGTAGAGACATTCATTAATATGGAGGGGGGAGTGGATATTCCCCAGGTGAGATATCTTTAATGGATATGGCAGACATAATGCAATATAGTCCTCTATAAAAACAAAAGGCTAAGGAAGCAGATATAACTTTAGCCTTCTTTATAAACCACATCCATGCTCTCCCCTGCCAAACAATCTCACCTCATGTTTGTTCTGAGCACAAGTAAGAGTTGTCTCCAGAAGTTACTAGGCCGGGATGGTGGGTTTCGCCTATCACTACTCATCCACACGTGCCTTGTCCATTAATTACCAACTGTTTAGGAGAGTGGCTATCAAGCCTAAAAGAATAACCAAAGACACCAAACAAGAAAGTTAGGACAAAACTCCCTTGCCTGTTCATAATAAGATGCCAAATTTACACAGTCCCACTGGACATCTAACAGAAGGATCACAGTATAGGGAAAAATCAAGAAATTCAAGCTCACCAAATTCACAAGTTATGTCCATCCAATACACATGCACCATTGCGTGCAGGGGACTGCAAAGTCAAGGAATGCTACTCCTCTCTTTAGCCCCCTATATCCTATCCATATTCAACAGGTGCCGCCTGTTTGAAGTGAGCAGCCATTGTTCACTGGTGGTGGAGGCACAGCATACACCTGAGTTCTGGTTTATCTTCACAAGATATCACATATGTGCACATGGTATATTTGAAATAATTCTGGATTTTCTTTATTGGACTGCACTATTTGGACTTTAAAAGTTAAATTGTTTTTTTACAGTGTTTGATAATTGTTTTCCCTGTTATACAGTAGTATATGTTCACTGCATTTCAGATATTTATAATTGTGCTGCACTGTATTTTTTTATGAATATTTGTACGATGTGGTGAAATCACTTTATTGTGTTCAGCTTGCAACTTTTAGATTATGTTCTTTAATTGGTTTGTTTTTGGCTGCACTGATTGATTTTTTATATTTGTAAAGCTGGGTACACACTATTAGAATTGTGAACAACAATTCGTAGGAAAATGTCATTCAAAAGCAGTTCAAGATTTCGTTTTAACATTTAATTTTGGAATAAACAGACTTTACAAAATGAAAACCATACACACTGTTTATACATTCAAGAAAAAATTTCAATCCAGCTCCTTCGAATTTGCTCACCACTGTGGTCGAAATGAACATTGATTTGACTCCACTAATGATTAGAAAAACAAAAGAATGTTCTTTACTTGTTCTTACAGTAAAAAAAATGTCTAACAAAACTTTTTAGTAGTGTACACCCAGCTGTAGGCTTTAACATCACAGATACATCAGAATAAATAGCAGCAAAGGTGAAGACCAAAGCACTATAAATCTATTACAAAAACATTATCCTAAAGGTGATTATTCAAACAAGAAATTGAATTTACTCAATGTGTACCTACAATCAAAGCTTTTGAATTATATTTTGGATAAAATGGGGAATGGTTAGAACCTCTGCCAAGTTTTACTGCCATCTGTTCCGGAATAACAGTTTACCAGAGGGTAAATCTGCAACAAAGAGACAGTCAATAAAAGCATTACCTAGTTAACTCTAAAAATATAAGCTGTACTTCTGTTTGTGTTGATGTAAAAGAGCTTTCCCTTATGGAAGAAAAATATATTTGAAATATATTTTTAAAATATTCTTCCCAAATGTATTGACATATATTTGAAATGCTACAATTTTGGCCATATTCAATATATATCAAAAAATAAATAAATAAATAAATATATATATATATATATATATACTGTATGTTGAAATGAGTTTTTATTACAAATATATGAAAAATATTTTTAAAAATAAATTTTAAAATATACTGTATGTCTTTAAATATACAAATCTAAATTTTTGAAATGCATTTACAAATATATGTAAAAAATTACCTTTTTATATGTTAAAAAAAATCTGAAGAATATATTTAAAAAAAAGTTTGAAATATATTTTTCAGATTTTCTTTAACATATAAAAAAGTAATTTTAACATATATTTGTAAATGCATTTATTTATTTTTAAAAATATTTTTCATATATTGTAATATTTTGTAATAAAAATGCATTTCAACATACAGGTATACTTATTGAAATCTATTTTGAAATATATTGAATATGGCAAAAATTGTAGCATTTCAAATATATGTCAATATATTTGGGAAGAATATTTTTAAAATATATTTCAAATATATTTTTCTTCCATGTGGGTTTCCACTCAGTTCCTATCCTGAGGACACCCTTTATAAGACAAAAAGTGAAGGAATGTCTCCAAAGGAGCCTCTGACAACAGTAAACCAGACAGGAGTTCCAATCCTTCCCCACTCCATTCATAATGGAAAAAAAAAATATTTTGCATATTGATACACTTTGAGGTTTAAGGTTTAAGAACTGGGATAAGTGAAGGGTTAGCATTACAGGGAGAAATAGTATAAGGGGGCCTTAGGATTTGTATTATTCTGTAACCTGGAAACTCTGAACTGACAACAACATGCACCAATCTCCCAGAGCTGAAAGTCAATGTACCATGCAAATATTCACGACAATCCAAAAATTGATGAATCTGCAATTCTCCTGATTTGATCATCCCTCCTGTTAACAGACCATATATATTTTCTATCAATCTTAGAATCCATTGCCACATTTACATTTGTAAGATCTGCAGTTTCTACTTGGTGAAACCTTAATTTTTTCAAGCAATGTACTTGTAAATCATTTGTCTGCTTTCCATATAAATGTTAGCACATTGTCATAAATTGGCAATTCAGCTTCAGAGGAAAGTTTAGTTAAAGCAGAAGCTGATGTCAGGGTGAAAAGATTTATATATTTCCTGATAATATCTTTCTGGTTAAGTGGGTATACGTCAAAGCAAATCCCAAATAATTTTATCACATGCCCTGTAAAGTTGATGCAGGCTTCTAGAGACTGGCTTTTATATTGTAATAATTTAGGCCATAAGGACCCAGAAATGTCTTGTTTTTTTCCAACCAGGCAATTTATTTAAATGCTCTATAAACAATGCAAAGTGGCCAGGAGAGGCTGGGGTGCCAGGGGAAACTTCAATATTTTTTGGTCCATGCAATTCCAGGAATCAGCATGTCATACATAGTTAAATTGGTCCAGCTCAGACCAATGTAATTAGGTATATCACATACTTGGCCGATGCCACTGGAAGCTGAAAAGCACTGTAATAGACATAACTACAGTGATCTCCACTTGCTTCCACTACAGTGATCTCCACTTGCTCAGCGGCCAGCTTGATGTCTGGTGAATACTACAGTTGTGTGTTCTGGCAGACTGTATTATTAGTGATAATTTGTTCAGGAGAACCAATGAGTCATCTATTTCTGGTTCTCATTAATATTTCTATATACAGTAAGTCTGTCTTATTTGCAGATTACCATACAATGTTTAAATTCATGCAACCGTAGCTCATAATTTGTATAATTCTCTGCAAGTTAGATCTGACAACAAACGGCTTTAGTGGGCCATTGTCCTCTCATATGTAGAGGCACCTTTAGAAGATTTCTGGATTCCTAGATAAAGCCCAACTGCATCTTTTTGTTATGAATAACAATGTACTGCTCAGTAGCTGTAAGGCTAGGTTCTCACTGCTGTGACATCATTTTGATCCAACTAATGCGATTATGTAGCGTGTGACAGTGTGCCGATCTGTCACGATATAAAAAGGATATTTCACCTGGGATTCTCAACAAGGTAAGTTGAGGGGCTCCAGGGTACTTGTTTGATGCAGAGGAAAGTGGCTTTTCACTTTCCTCATTTGTTTGTAAAGTCCATTTTGGGACCTTGAGCCTGGAGATTTCAAAGTGATTTGGGGGGGATAAAAACTCCAATCCTCGGACCAGGTTTTTGGAATGACCAGGAGACCGATTGGTCAGGTGTGTGCGATTCTCTTCTAGAGTTAGGACCAGAGTTCTGGGCTCCACCCTCCTGAGGAGTCCATGTGGGTGCAAGGGAGCAGCCACAAGTGTGCATGGTGGCACAAAGAAGTCTGAGAGCAGACAGGGCCCAAGCCTGTGGGCTGGAGAAGGAAGAGTGCTGAGAAAGGGCACTAACCCAGGTGCAGTAGGTTGTATGTGAAGAGGACCGAGGCATGAAGCCTGAGCAGCGGTGCTGCTAAAGAGAGCCAGGAGGTTGACTATTTTCATTTGTTTTGATGGTGGATACAACTGCGTGGGAAACATGTTATATGGAACTTTCTTTTAAATAAAATTGGGCAAAAACAGCCCTTAAAAAGAAGAAAGTGAGTGGCTGTGTGTTGTTAAAGCTCTACCGTTGATGCTAGTTCTCACAAGTGCTACTGGGATGCAACTCTGATAATGTCTATATATTCTTTGGGGCCAGCAGCACTGGAATCACACTAAAGTAGTATAGTACCTCTTCTAAAATCTCTCCGTGCTGAGCTGCATTTATTTGGACACAATTGAAAACAATGTGATTTACACTGTCATGCGATTTTGTACGACTCAAGTTGCACTAGTGTGAACCAGGCCTAAAGAAAAAAATACAGCTTTTGCTGAATTACCTTCTCCCCACCACTCTCCCCTGAAGAATCACTGCTCTACGATCCATTGCTATTCACACTTCTTGTGAGCCCAGGCTGTCAAGAACACACCCTTGGGGCTGCTTAAGTACACTAGCTTGGGCTCCAGTAGTTGTGGACAAAGCAGTGTTCACATGTCATTATGTGAGCAATCTTCTCTCTAGCGGTAAGGTTGCTCATACACTAAAATTATATTTTAAGAATGTGTGCTCAATTTTCTATTCATTAGTGGGGTTAAATCAACGTTCATTTTCAATTGCAGTATTGAGACAATTCAAAGGAGTAGGATGGAAAATGTTTAAAAAAAAACTTCTAATAGCGACTCTGGTTTTTATTTGGGAAGGTCCATTCTTTTCAAAATTGAATGTTACAAACAAGCAAAATTTTGAAGAACTTTTGAATAATATGCATTAAGTCATGAAATGTACTGAGAATTTTCATACAAATGTTCATACAAATGTTCATTAGGAAATCAATTGGACAGCTCAAGGCTAGGGGCAAGGTTCAGCCTCACTACTATTCTGCATTTAGTATGCACAATCCCAGCAAATGTATGTGTGTTTTTAAAAGCAACAGCACTAAATGGCCCATAAACTATGGCCAACAGGCTTACAGGGGGCATTAAGGGGCTTTTGGAAAAACCAGCTCCGTCGCAATCAAGAAAGGGGCAAAGAGTGCCCAGAGTACTTTAATTCTGACTGCTAGCTCTTTGGGCAAACAACTCATTTGCTGCATATTTTGTTCCTATTATTGGGAGATTTTGGCAATAATTTTATATTGTGGTTAATATGGGGTCAGTGGTCACTGCTGCTGTTATCTGCTATCCCACTTGTTTTGTTGTAAAGCTTCCTTAAAAAAAAGGGATTTTGTTTCCGAGGAAGTATTTGGGGGTTTCACTTATTTTGGAGCACATTACTTTTAATTTTATGTTAATCAGGAATTTAGTTTTGGTTATACTGCTTTTTCTGAAGCAAGACTTCACTTAAAAAGTAGGCTTTTATTTTGGGGGTATTATTTTGTTTTGCTTTTTTGTTGGAGGTATGCTGGTTTTTATTGTATAGTGATAGGTACCTTTTTTTATTTTAAACTGCTGTAAAAAAAAAAGTGTGCTTTTGTTTAAGGAGTGTTTTTTTTGAGGATTTTATTTATTTTGCTTGTTTCTGTTTAAAAGCTGCAGCAGATATAACTCTTTCCAACCAAGAAAATGCTGGATACATAGCATAGCCCTTCTTGTTTTATTGGAAAACAAAAGGAACAAAGAGGCCAGAACTTACATCATAAATTTATAGTTCTAGCATGGAGAACAACAAATCATATAAGCATCATGCATAATATACAGTACCACTTGATGGTAGAACTGCTAAGCCAGTATAATATACAGTATATGAAAATGGCTGTTGCACCTATGTCTGTACAAACAGCATACTAATGTTTTCAGAATATTTCAGACTTTGCCTTGGCAGTGTTTTTTTCTTAGCATTCTAGTCCCTTGGCTGGGGTTTACTTAAACAACAAGAGTAAGCTTGGAGTTGGTTGAGTGATGTGATCTCTTCCTTTGCAGCTTTAATCTACACTTGCTTCTCATGATCTGGTAGCATTTGCCTTTCTTGTCATGGTGCTGGCTAAAGCTGGGGTGCTGTATGAACTATACAGTGCTCAGCATAAATAGGCACACCTTTTGAAAAGTAAGATTTTATTCAATATCTCAATGAGCACAAGAACAATTTCCAAAATTTTGACAAAACTGAGTTTTATAGAACATTTGTTTAGCTCATTACATGAAAGTAAGCTTAATAATATAACTTAGATTACAAATCTTCCGTTTTACTCAAATTAGTTGATGCAAAAATGAATACACACCACAAAAAAAAACTACTACATCTAGTATTTTGTATGACCAGCACCAAGTCTTCTAGGCATGGAATGAACAAGTTGGCGACATATCGCAACATCTATCTTTTTCCATTCTTCAAGAACGACCTCTTTTAGAGCCTGGATGCTAGATGGAGAGCGATGCTCAACTTGTCTCTTCAGAATTCCCCATAGTTATTCGGTTGGGTTCAGATCAGGAGACATACATAGCCACTGAGTCACTTTCACCCTGTTCTTCTTCAGAAATCAACAGTATGTTTAGATGTGTGTTTTGGATCATTGTCATGTTGGAAATGTTCACGACGACCAAGGGCACGGAATGATGGTAGCATCTTCTCTTTTAATATAAAGCAGTACTTTTGCAGCCCCACAGGAGGACACTGCCACCACCATGTTTCACTGTAGGTTCATTTTTCTTTGTACTCTTCACCTTTGCGACACCATACATTTTTGAAGCCATCAGTTCAAAAAACCGTTATCTTGGTCTTGTCACTCCAGAGTACAAGGTCCCAGTAGTCTTCTTCTTTTTCATCATGGGCCCTGGCAAATTCTAGGTGGGCTTTTTTGTGCATGGCCTATAGGAGAGGCTTCCTTCGTGGATCACATCCGTGCATGCCATTCCTCTGCAGTATATGTCATATTGTGTCACGGTAACAGTTTGGCTTTCTACTTCTTTAGCTAACTGCAGTGAACTTGCATGGTGATTTTCATCAACCCTTCTCATCAGAAGACGCGCCTGTCGAGGTGTTAACCTCTGAAGGATTTTTTTTACCTTCATGCCAAGAAAACATGAAGGTAAAAACCTTTCAGCCTGTACAACCATTTTAAATAGCATTTTCAGTTTGTAGAGCTCAGACATAGTGTAGTCCCACTTGTTGCTTCACTTGGATGTTTGTACAAGATAGGATTGGAAGCCTTTATGTAGACACATTATTTATGTTTATGTTAGAGAATTTATCTTGATAATTTTTTAGTAGTCACCCAATCCACAGGTGTATTTGTTTTTGAATCAAGTTTTATTGCTGTTGGTTTGTTTTTAGTTTTAACATATTTAAATATTACAGTGTTTTTCTTTTATACACCTTTTCCTTTTTTTTTTTTGCATATATTTCTGAAATGTTTACTGAAAGGTAAGGACAATTCAGTAGCTAAAAGTGACTTAGACTTTAACTTCTTAGAAAGATTGGAAAGCTATTACTAATTTACTGTATAAATGCTGATAAGAGAGGTGCAGCCTACTGTATATTATTCGTACTGTCACATTCAGTAAAACCTGATAATATCCCTTTGAACTCTGTAGTCAAGCCACACCTATACTATCTGTAACAGTCAGAAATAAAAAAACATTGCTTGGGCTCCTTCTGACAACAACAGTATAGCCTCTTCCTTACTATATCAGGTAGGCTACATCCATCACATTCTGAGAATTGCATTGAAAAAATAAAATCGAGGGGTGTGTATGATCTGAAACATATTTTTATATTTATGCACTAAATAACATTGTATTTATGTGTTTTATATATATATATATATATATATATATATATATATATACACTATATTGCCAAAAGTATTGGGAAGCCTGCCTTTACACGCACATGAGCTTTAATGGCATCCAAGTCTTAGTCCACCCTTTGCAGCTATACTAGCTTCAGCTCTTCCTGGAAAGCAGTCCACAAGGTTTAGGAGTGTGTCTTTGGGAATGTTTGACCATTCTTCCAGAAGGACATTTGTGAGGTTAGGCACTGATGTCGAATGAGAAGGCCTAGCTTGCAGTATCCGTTCTAATTCATCCCAAAAGGTATTCTATCGGGTTTGGGTCAGGACTCTGTACAGGCCAGTCAAGTTCATGCACCCCAAACTCGCCTATCCATTATGGACCTTGCTTTGTGCACTGGTGCACAGTCATGTTGAAAAAGGAAGGGGCCATCCCCAAACTGTTCCCACAAAGTTGGGAGCATGAAATTGTCCAAAATGTCTTGGTATGCTGATGCCTTAAGAGTTCCCTTCACTGGAACTAAGGGGCCAAACCAAACCCCTGAAAAACAACCCCACACCATAATCCCCCTCCACCAAACTTTACACTTGGCACAGTGCAGTCAGGCAAGTACCGTTCTCCTTGCAATCGCTGAACCCAGACGTGTCCATTGGTTTGTAAGACAGAGAAGTGTGATTGGTCACTCCAGAGAACATGTCTCCACTGCTCTAGAGTCCAGTGGCGGTGTGCTTTACACCACTGCATCCGATGCATTGCACTTGGTGATGTAAGGCTTGGATGCAGCTATTCAGCCATGAAAACCCATTCCATGAAGCTCTCTATGCGCTGTTGTTGGCCACATGAGGTTTGGAGGTCTTTAACTATTTACTCTGCAGAAAGTTGGTGACTTCTGTGCACTGTGCGCTTCAGCATGCGCTGACCCCTCTCTGTCATTTTACATGGCCTACCACTTCGTGGCTGAGTTGCTGTTGTTCTCAGTTGCTTCTAAGTAGAAGTGTTATAATACCACTAACAGTTGACTATGGAATATTTTGTAGCAAGGAAATTTCACAAATTGACTTATTGCACAGGTGGCAACCTATCACAGTACCACGCTTGCATTCGCTGAGCTCCTGGGAGATACCCATTTTTTCACAAATGTTTGTAGAAGCAGTCTGCATGCCTAGGTGCTTGATTTTATACACCTGTGGCCATGTAGGTGATTGGAACACCTGAATCCAATGATTTGGAGTAGTGTCCCAATACTTAGCTAAGACATGTTTCATCTGTTTCTGGATTCTCAACTTGTAGTGGCTGAAGAATTGGATGTCAGGCACCACAGTAACTGTTAACAATGCAGAAAAAATGTGGGATGCAAGTCTGAAATCTTTAATAGTCGAGGTTCCCCTGAACTGCTCACCTTTAACTAT
The DNA here is from genome assembly GCF_062004578.1 of Staurois parvus. Taxonomy (NCBI): domain Eukaryota; kingdom Metazoa; phylum Chordata; class Amphibia; order Anura; family Ranidae; genus Staurois; species Staurois parvus. The sequence continues at coordinate 1,837,865 of NW_028317890.1, forward strand.
AAAAAGCAGGTCCTTGTGTGTCCACTTTCCTTTTCTAATTAGGATCACCTGATTCTAGTTAGGCATCTCAGAGTGCCTTTATCATGTCCAGGCCAGATTCCCAATTATCAGCGATCCCAAATATTCATCAGTTTACCAGTCCAACTCACTGAGCTCATGTCAACATTGACTGGCTGGACTGGCAAACATTCATTAATCATAGCATTAACAATACTGGTCTAACCATACAATTTTCTAAAACACATCTGTTGGTTTCACCTCAAAAATTGTGACTTTTGCCACAATTGCACTCTCTTATATTTGAGAAATGTATGTCATATATTTATGCCGTGTGATCTCTGCAGGACTCTGAAACTTTTTGTCAGCAACTAATACTTCTCTCATTATTTCTCTTTAATAAAGGATTAGTCTGAATCCATAAGTCCAGGATTTAATGCCATAATTATACTAATAATATTCTAAACTCAAAATAGCTAGGACTTAGCAAAGCTAGGTCACCTAGCATCACTAAAGACATTCAATCTAAAATAAATAAGAGTAAAAAACAAAATAAATATTAAGATCACCTCAAGGAAACAAATGGAAAAACAAAGTTACCCTGAAACCGGAAACCGGTTAGATCATTACGAGACAATTATGAATCAAATCCTTAACTAGGCCCCTTTTGATTCTAAATTTTCATTTATTGTATATTTGTTCCCCATAGCATGGTATTGTAAACTGATATAAAGAGAAAATTTAGGCATGTAACTTACCCAGAACCCGTTTCATGAAAAATCATTGGGGTTGATTTAGTAAAGGCAAATAGACTGTGCACTTTGCAAAGTGTAGTTGCATTCTGTAAGAGCAGTTGCTCCAGAGCTTAGTAAATGATAAGAAGCTCTGCTGACTTACATCGTTCAATCATGTGCAAGCAAGAATGGTGTTTTTTTACAATTTCCTTGTATGTGGTTGGGTATTCTTTGCAAAGTGAAGCTTTACCTCACTTACTAAGCTCTGGAGCAACTGCTCTTGCAGAGTGCAACTGTGCTTTGCAAAGTGCACAGTCTATTCACCTTTAGTAAATCAACCCCAATGTATCCCTGAGTGTTCTAAATGTTTCTCTAGCAACCATGTGACAATAGAGCAGGGTGTGTCCCTAGATATTGCTGCTGTATGAACTGAAGAACGGCATGTATAACAGGACATGACACACATGGTTTAGAGGAAAAAAAAGGTTTATGCTCTGTATGTTAGTGCCAGACGAATGAGTCACATTAACTCTTATAGATATCAACCGTTTGTGAACAAAGCCTACTCCAACTAGTTCATATAAGTATACCATTCAGAGAGAATAGGTTAAGACACTGAAAAACAACTTGAATATCTATATTTTACAGAATATTTGCTGGTTCAGCAATATTCCTAATTGCGGTTAGGCTGAAAACTGTATTACTACCATTTTATTTTTTTAAGTAATCCTTGTCTTTCTTGATTTTGTCCAGAGGCAGTTCTGCTTGTCTTTCCCCCACAAAGAAGTGTACATGACCAGACACAAGGTAGCATATAGGAAGGAATGTGCTGGGGGGGGGGGGCTAGTGGTATACTGTAGCCTTTTTTTCATTAGAATGTAAAGAGCTGTTCACAAATTAAAGGTTGAAGTAGAAGAGGACGTGCTTTTATTGGTTCCTGGGAAGGGGGGAAAGGCTGATGGATTCATTCTAGTTCAACAGCAAAAAAATGTGGGGCCTATTCATCAAGCAGCAAATATCCCTTTCACTTATCATTCACTGCTTTTTTTTTACAACTGTACATAGGAACTTTGACAGAATTAGACCCATTCAATGACCGGATTTACCCACACTCTTGCCACATCGAGTTTTTTTGTAGCCCCTTGACAAAGATGTCTGCTACCTATTCTTCAGCAGGAGATCCATGTCTCAATAGGAACCTCCATATTTGGTAACAGGGCACATTTTTTTATCTCCCGGCTCCATCAGTTTTTAAAGTTTGCCATTTTCAGACTATAAATAGTTAAAATCATAATGTGTTCCCACTTATTCATTGCTGAACACATCCCTAAAGATCCCTTTTTGCAAGTGTGGCATGTTGGTACGATCTGATAATATATAATTCATCCTTGCTTCTACCTGGATTTATAGAATACGCTAAATAAACCCATATTGACAAGGTACCCCAGCAGTGAGGTAGCCTATTATGAATGTATTCAGTGTTATTTTTCTTCCAGCAATGATACACAGAGAAAGACTTGGCAGTGTAAAGCTTACTGCAGCATGGATTGTACTGGAATGATAATGACTAGGTAACATACAAGCAGATATATTGCTTGCAGGCATTACAAGTCCCGTGCAAAATATCGTGGTACCTGTTCTCTATGTTAGAGCCTCAAAACTGTGAGGCACTGCACTTAGGAAATGTGGCCAAACAGCTTAGCCATATAAATGATGATCCATATGTAGCACTACTCCCTTAGGAGTCGCTGAGTTTTGGGTCCCCCTATGGTCCTGGACGGCCAGGCAACACACATTAACCACTTGCCAACCGCGCTATAGCCGAATGACAGCTACAGCACGGTTGGACAGTTCTGGGAGGGTGTCATATTATGTCCTCCCAGAACGTGCCCACCCACGTGATGTGGTAAAAGGCCGATCACAGCGTCCTTTTACCATGTGATCAGCTGTGTCCAATGACACATCAGATCACTGGGTAAATGCAGTTGCCGGTTATCGGCTGCACTTTCCTCACGCTGTCACAGCTTGAGGAAAGTAGTGCCGATGACCGTCACCTGTCAGAAAACAGATTGGCACTGATCATCAGGTGTCCAGCAGTGCCACCCACCAGTGCTGCCCACAAGTGCCCAGCAGTGCCGCCCACAAGTGCTCAGCAGTGCTGCCCACAAGTGCTTAGCAGTGCCACCCAACTGTGCCCAGCAGTGCCACCCACCTGTGCTCAGCAGTGCCTAGTAGTGCCACCTACCAGTTCCCAGAAGTTCTCTCCATCAGTGCCACCCATCAGTGCTGCCCAGCAGTGCCACCCATCAGTGCCCAAGTCTATCAATACACACTTGTGGGCAAGTTGCTTGCCACTAGTAGCTAGGTACTACCCCAGACGGGGGGATGGGGCTAATCTCTGCTGTCCCCAGTCTGGATTTTGCAGGTTTTTTCTGACCTAACCCACTGGTCATGTGTGGCTATAAAAGGAAAAATGTGTCCGAGTCTGAGAACCTGGCAAAGCTAGTGAGCAACAAAGTCCTGTGCCTGTGTCCAGTTGCTCACCGCATCCAGCGACCTTCTACAATGTAAGGAGATTGCTGGATCTTGCAGCCCTCCCCAAAGTCACTAGTCTGCTGGAGCATCTCCCATATGGACTATCCATGGATGGACCTTTACCTATGGGGCAGCCACTGTAGTTAGGGACTAGGTAAGGAAAGAACTGTGTTCTGTTGTCTGGAATGCTCAAGTTATTTAAGTAAAGTATTGAAACATTGCCTTTACCTGTATGTAAGTAACCGGCAAACATGTAGATTCCAACCTGGGTCAGTAGATACATTGGGGTATGAAGACAGCAGTGGTTACCATAGGTAACAAAGTTTTTACAAGCAGCCTGTCATGAAGCGTGTACCTGTGAGAGGTGGGACAGCCAATATCTCCACTTCATCTCCTATAGCAATGGGCGTAAATCAGTATTCAGAGGTTCCCAGCCTTTGCACAGGTATAGAAGAGAAGGAGTCAAGTAAGTGCATACATGGAGTCCACACAAGGTGCATGGCAGGACCCCATTCCATTACTGGGAATGAGGCAGCAGAGATACGTTGGACAGGTAGAGAGGGCATCAGCTCTGCATTTCCCTCCTAAATGCAACAAGTGAGAGTAGTAGTGTACGTGGAAATAGTGCTCAAGAGAGTTATCTAGATTTCAGTCATCTGTTCACATGTACACATTATACAACCATCTTTGAGTTAGAACAGCGCTTTAAGGTTGAGTTATCCCTGAAAGTGACCCCTGCCTTGTCCCAGAGCATTGATGAGCACGGCACAGTAAAGGAACCCAATGTGCAAGGTGACAAACCCTGTTCTAGGTGCCCAGCATAGCCCAGAAGAACCATCCTGGGAAGGCCTTTTATGTGACCCACACTAGGCACCCAATGAGGAGGGGAACATGGAGGAAGCACCACTCACCTACCCCACAGCTCAGCACACTCATTAATGTGTGGACATATGACAAGGGGGTAAACTGACCAAGTTAAAGTAAAAAAGTGCTACAGCTAAGGCTGTGTAGGCTAAATGGTTCAGCATAGTCGGATGTTAGTTACTTGCAATAAACTTACCTTAAAGTGATACTAAACACACACTAAATTTACATTATCTCTTCTCTTTATGCATTTAGATGATGGCACTGTATTTTTTTAATAAAAAAAATCAAGTACCTTTTTCATAATTGATATACAGCTGTCGTGTAACCTGGCTCCTATCAGACCATCTGCAAGGAAACATCAGCTGGAGAAGCTACCAATCCTCTGCTGCCAGTCACATGTTAAAAAAAAACCTTTGAAATACAAGGGAAAATACACAACTAGTATCAAATAGGTTTAAATCATGTTTAAATCATCATGCAAATATGTATTTGAACTCAAATACAAATGATTGGTTCTGCCAGTCACAGCCTGTTTCAATCCCACCAGCCTTTGTCTATTGTTTGTATGGGCTTAGAATTACAGGGAGGCAATTCCTCCAATCACAGCCTATTTCAACCCCACCAGCCTGTGTCTATTGTTTGTATGGGCTTAGAATTACAGGGAGGTGATTCCTCCATCAATCAACAGGTAATATCCCACCTTTGCTGTGTTGGAGGAGGAGGGAGAGAGTGGACTGTCATTTACCACTGTGTATATGCCCACATGTGTGATATTATAGTCATATGGGCTGCGCAGATAAAAAAAAGGTATAGCTTAGAAAGAAACCAAAACTGGAGCATGCTCAGTAGATGTGGCAATGGCAGGTCTACACAATCTCTGGCTGAATTGGGGACACAGGCAAGGGAGGGAGGGACAGTGAACATCAGGATCAATCAGGTTTTTGCAGAAAATGAATCCCATAATGACTGAGTGAATATGAGCATAATCTAATACAGCATGTACTGACAGTTTTTAAAGGAAAAGTATAGCCAAAGCTATTTTGGCTATACTTCTCCTGTAGATCACAGGAATGCCTTTAGTTCTGCACTCCCGTGACCCCTTTTCAGCCGACAGTGGGCTAGAACCCACTGTCAGATGATGTCACTCTGCCAGTCCAGGCTCTGCAAATATCCTGACTTTAAAGTTGGGATCCATCCAGACACCTGGACCAGCACCTGGCTCAGCTTCTCAGCAATCTGCTGAGAGCCTGAGCTAGCCCCTCCCCCCCCCTCCTGCCCCCTCCACAGCCCAGCACTCCAGTGAGTACAGGAGGGGCAGAGCAGAGAACCAGTGACTGAAAGTTACCGCTTTCTGCTCGGAGTGAAGGGAAGCAATGAGCGATCAGTGGCATTTGATTGCTCAGTTCTCACGGCAGAGCTGGAGAGTGACAGATGCAGCATCGGATCAATGTTACATGCACATAGGTGAGTATAAATGTTTATAAGTCAATCTAAATGTTCTTTAAGTCCATACTTCTCTTTTTACAATGTGGGTTTAAAGACACTTCAATAGAAACCTCTGACTGTTGATTTTCCATTCATGACAATTTAAGGAGATCTACAAAACTGGGTCAGGTCCCTGACCTGCAAAGTACATCAGAAATAAAGCATGAGCATTAATCTAGAGTAACACTTGTTGCATATGGTCACACTGCTTCAGCACCTTCTGTATCTAGTAATATGTCTGTGGTCTGAGCATAGATTCTTTCAGTTCTGTTTTATAGTGAAGGTTACTGATAACAACAGGTATTGTAACTCTCCTTTAACTTTCTTAGTTGCTTGCACTTGTACTACACAGCCTTTTAAAGGAGATACATACTAACGAAAATATGGAAGCTGCCATTTTTTACCACCTTTAGAGAATGCAAGTTCTAAATCACCAATTCAAACAAACATATAGATTAGAAGGTCACAGTGAACTGAGAATCCTTGATCTGTTCAGAAATTATTGAAGCTATTGAACTAGCATAGCAATCAGCAACTAGTGCAGCGGATCTCAACCTATGGGTCGTGACCCCTTTGGGGGTCGAACAACCCTTTCACAGGGGTCTCCTAAGACCATCGGAAAACACATATTTCTGATGGTCTTAGGAACCGAGACACCGCTCCTCTATCAGTCTTCAGGCGGGTTCGCCCACATGCAGATACGTCCACATTTCCCTGAACGCGATGTGTGGGCGGGATGACATGCCGCCCCTGTCATCTGGCCACATTCCCGGGATCACTCAACAGCTCCGCCTCCTCGCCAGTGATTGGCCGCCGGAACTGTAGCTCAGGAGAGGCACACAGGCAGCCAATCACCGGCGAGGAGGAGGAGCCAAGCAGCAGCGCGAAGATCAAAGAAGATCGAGCAAGGTAGCGGCCGGAGAAGGAAGACAGCTGACAGGTAAGTGTCTGTAGCATGCAGATGGTGCTGCTGCAGCCAGGTATGCTGGCTGTAGATGGGAGAGGGAGGGAGCAAGCCCAGGCTGGAGCAGGAGTCAGCAAGGTATCATTGGTGTCAGTAGGAGGAATAGTGCCCCATCATTAGTGTCACTAATACCAATGATGGGGCACTATTCCTCCCACTGACACCAATGATGGGGCACTATTTCCTCCCCCCCCTCACTGACACCAACGATGGGGAACTATTCCTCCCCCCACTGACACCAATGATGGGGCACTATTGCTCCCCCCACTGACACCAACGATGGGGCACTACCCCCCCCCCACTGACATCAATGATGGGGCACAATTCCCCCCCACACTAGTATCAATGATGGGGCACTATTCCCCCCCCCACTGACACCAATGATGGGGCACAATTCCTCCCACACTGACACCAATGATGGGGCACTATTCCTCCCACTGACACCAACAATGTGGCACTATTCCTCCCACTGATACCAATGATGGGACACTATTCCTCTCACTGATGCCAACGATGGGACACTATTCCAACCACTGACATCAGTGATGTGGCACTACTCCTCTCACTGACACCAATGATGTGGCACTACTCCTCCCACTGCAAAATTACAGTTATGAAGTAGCAACGAAAATAATTTTATGGTTGGGGGTCACCACAACATGAGGAACTGTATTAAAGGGTCGCGGCATTAGGAAGGTTGAGAACCACTGAACTAGTGGTTTCCAAAGTGGAGGCCAACTAGGGTAGCTGTCATAGTTTTCTCACTACAGGTATCTAGTATATTTTATATGTACTGTACATCTAAATATTTGGCATTCTAACTAGTAGAATAAAAAGTGTCCAGAGAGGGATCACTGATGCATTTGGACAGCTTGAACGTGTTTGCAAGCTATGTACACTAGACATCAGTGTTTTAATGTTGAACTTGCTAGAAGTGCTAAGGTTTCTACCAGTGTGGGGAAGCTTTCTGTTATTTACTATACTGTATGTAATATATGCGTGCTGTTCAAAATTGAACGTGAGCTTTTAACTAAATATATTTATTTAAATTAAATGAAACAACAAATGGTAACATAATTGGCAATATATTGTTTATGAGCATATATTCACATTTTCAGGAATATACAAAACCACCTAACTTTCAAGACTATTACAGTATACCATACTCCTTTCCAAATATACACAGATGTATTTCTTTAACCAATATGAAATAAAACTTACTGTTTGTAAATGACACTAGTTTACTTTAGCTGCTTATTATACTACATCCTTCCTCTTCTATATATTATCAAAGGGGTGTGGCAACTTATTGTTTTTTTTGTTGGAGAATTGAATACTTCAGCAGTGAAATCTCTTTCCTTTTCCCTTTCCTATCTTCAGTGTTAGTGTTCCTATTTACCTTTGCATAAATCATCATCTCCTATTGCATTCTACATAATTAACAATATATAAAATCTCCAACAAGGAGAATGGGGATCTACCAGGGGCGGATTGACAACTCATGGGGTTCCCGGGCAATAGGGGATCATAGGGCCCCCTGTGTCCTTGCCCAAACTTAAAAAAGCCTATGAAAAAGGTACCAGGGGCATCTCGTGGGGCCCCCTACTGACCCCGGACCCTCGGGTAGTGCCCGAGTTTCCAAATGGTCAGTCCGTCCCTGGGATCTACCATAATAGTCATAGCAGTGCACAGTCCCAGGACCTAAGTCCTCATCAGCATGGTGCCTGTGAGTTATTAGAAATGACAAATTTCATTCTTCAACTATGGTTTCATTTTTCAATTTCTTTAAAAATGGAAATATTACTTTTAGAAGATCTGACCTTTCCTTCTTTTATTAGCATATGGTGATATTTTTCTTATAAAGCTCAGTAATACTAGTGGATTATCTGACTAAATCAGTTAATGATTCACCTGTAAGCATCAACAGGACTAGAGATAGTGGGGAGGCTTGTCAGGTGGTGAGCTCAATATATAGATAAAGGTAGTATACAGTAATATGAGAGGCTTTCTTGAGAAACATCTGATGCAAATCCCAATCATTCAATAAGTGCCCTGAGATATTCTCAATTCTCATGTCACAGGTAGAAAGCTCCTCAAATATAATAACAACCTCAGCCCATTTGACACACCTGGTTGAATTAAAGTTACAGCGAGCACGTATAAGAACATGAGCATAGATACTTTTAACTTGGCTGTGAATGGGTAACAGGAAATAGACATCATGCCATTTAGTGATAAATGAGCTCCATGTAATGGCAAGGGTTACAATAAATTATGGTTTGGGTATAAATGAATACGCAGGAAGTAGGTTCAGACAAAGTCCACGAGACAGTATAATCACTATGTCAAGGTAACTTAGAATGGAGTACCACTAGACTGGAGTAACTCATGAATCAGCAAAGCCAGCAATAAACAGTGCATATAAGTCTTAACTACAATGTAAATAATAGTAATTCAACTAGTTTAGAGTACACTCTAGGAGAATATCTGGGATATAGTGCAATGTTCCCTGAGTGGTACCTCTTAGCATAAGCAATTATTAAAGGTTTCTGTGTAGCAGCTGTAAAGGGGCAGTCTTTAGACCTCTCTTCAACTAGCTACCATTGGGGCCCAATTGTACTGCTGGTGCACATGAGTACAGTCCAAGTCCTCTGCAGGTATCAATTAAAGCTTCTAGATGGCTGTATGGACAGTTCTTCTAAGGCTCAGTCTGCTAGATGGCTGTATGGACAGTTCCTCTAGGGCTCAGTCTCTCTAGCAGCAGATTGTAAATCCCCACAGCAGCAGCTCACCAGCCCCAGTGATATTCTAGCTCACCATCCGTTCACATAGTGATTTGTCCACTCCCTGTTCTACAGCATGGTGACTCTATCTCTTGGCACCCCTTAACTCAGAACTCCGGATGCCACTCAGGCCGCCGATATGCAGCAGTGATGGTGCACACTGTAAAGAGATGTGTATTCTCTGGTCTCCTTCATGGCAAGAGGAAGCTGCGTCCTTTACAGCTCAGGAAACTGCAGCTCTTTCCCCTCCTCCTGGTAATCTCTTCTCTGGAAATATAGTTCAAAAGCTCTTGATTCCACAATAGAGTCTATCCTCAGGACTACAGTTCCCACAGTGCATTGCTGCCCAAATCAGTCTATTGAACTCTTCCTGTTCAGCAGCTCCCTCCTTTTGCTGACATAGCTGTTAACCAGTTCAGCACTGCAGGGCAGCAGCTACAGAGAGAAGCTCAGCCAGTGTTTCTCTCACTCTCATTCTTAGCCTAACACCTGACTAAACATACACATATATCATAGTAACTCACGTCTCACTTTAAAGGTCTGGATTCTTCGTATTTCATGCATGCACATCATAAGTCCCATGCATTCCTATTGAAAGTCTGTCCTTCTAATAAAAGTATGGTTATCCTTTATCCTAGTTGTGCTAATATAAGAGGGGGTGTATTTTGTAGACATGAAGCCCTTATGGTATGGTTCTTTTAATTACTAGATCATTTATAGATTTCAGTTTTCCAGACCTTAGAAAGAATGCTAAAATTTTGGTTAAGAAGAGAGAATGCGCTATATGATTCAGAGAGTCACCTATCATAAAGTTTGGCAAAACAACAATGTCTAAGTTCTAGCAACTGGCTTGGTTCAACTGAGTGAAAACATATGTTTATGGAAACCCCAGTATCGTTATAGGTAGGGAAGTGTGATGTAAAAAAAGAGCCTTAAATTGAGCCAAATGTTTTAAATTTGAGCCAAGTAAACTACCAGTGCCCAGTCAATGACAACAATAAGTAGAGGCCAGATCCGGCCATAACTGATATTTTTGTCTGAGTAGCTACTGCCACTTGTAAACAGAGAAGCCTGCAGAGGAAGACCTCCATGATTTGTTTCCTCTGTGGCCCTGACTGGTGACATAATTTAAAGCAGAGTGTGGCAGAAGCAAGTACTGTAAGACTTCCTCTGCCTGCTTCTGTGTTTACAAATGGTAATAGCAAGTTGGCAAACTCCCCTCCACATGAAAACACTATGCCTCCTCCTGTTATCCCAGTCCTGGTCATGGCTATTACAAAATCAAATTAGGGTGTCATGAAGAATAGACAAGTTGTACAGTCCAGCTGCAATTTAGTGACACCTCCATTATATGCACAGGAGAGATGTGGGGAATGAAGAAGGGGGAGCTGGAGTGCTGACTTTAATTTTGATTTTAATTGTGATGTTATAGAATTTTTCTCTCCTTGTGCTCCTGAAGAATTATACAGTATATGTGAAACATGTTGAGAAAGGAGACTTCCGCCGGTGCCAAGAAACATGAACCTCTGGACTACTTGACATACATGCTGTAGTCAGGGGTTGGTTACCTGCTGTGGAGAGATCTTCTCAGGATGTGAACTAGCATTTTAATTTATTGTACATATTACATATTATGTTCATGTCTAGGGGACAGAAGGAATGTATATATTTGTATATTTTTAATAAGTACTGTGAATATATAGTAAAGTTCATTTAATATTCTGGAGTCTACAGAGGTAAAAGCCCCAGTGAGCTATTTCTAGCATTTGTGGTGTTCTTTTTAACCTGTAAACAAATGCATTTTCTTCCCATTCTACCTTTTTTTGTATTCTGAAAATGCTACCTGCTATCTTTCCCAGACTTTTTCAGTCTCTTTGCCTCCTGCTAGTGGTATGGATTTGGGGGAAAGTGACATCACAGAAATGAAGATGTAGGGTGGGGCTGGGGGGAGCAACAGCAGTCCATACAGCACCATACATGGCCTTGTATGCAAAGCTACATGTCCTGCACTGGGAGGCAGAATAAAGCCCTGTACTAGGCAGCTAGAAAAGATCGAGACTGCAGTCACAGAGCCCCCAGGGTGCTCCAAAAACTTCACACCGCATGGCCATATAAACATGCAGCCACTGGGAAGACATGTTTGCAAACATGGATTAGGGCACATTATTTTCAACCAATAAATGCAGGTATAAATGGCCATATTTGCCGCAAGAGTTTAAATTATCATTTTCTTCTGGAAACACCTGCAACATGGATAAAAGATCTGCACGCTCCTTAGCAGTGCTAGATTGAACTGCTCTGACAATGTTCTTATTTTATGTTAGGTTTATCTCCTGTAGAACCACACTCAAAGTTGGCATTATGGGGGTCCTTAAAATGTTAAACTCAGGACCCTGCATTCACTATATCTGGTCTCCCACTGTACACAGAACATATAAATGCAATTATTTTAGTAAATATAAACTGCTAAATACCTTTTCTCATCAGCAGTTAGAACAGTCTTATGATGTATATCAGCGTCCACCAGAGCGCTGGTTAAAGTTTGTAGGAGGAGTTTTCAATCTCCTCTCACTGTCCTATGAGACTGCAGGACCCCTGACCCTCTGTCTGGACAGGGCTGATTGGCCCTGTGCTGATCAAGTGCACTCTCCCAAGAAAAAAAAAAACTCTAGCAATACACACCAAACTGAGCATGTGTAGAGTGTCTCCACATGCTATGTCTTATCAGGCTATAAGAGGGAGACACTGGAAGAAAAGGAGGATCAGAGAAGACAGGATCAAACAGTATTTTTACACAAGTGGAGTATTAACCCCTTAGGTTCCACAGTGAGTATAACAAACATGCTTTACTGCATATACAGACTGATTTTACTGTTGTAGGTTTAGCAACATTTTAAAAGCCATCCTCAGTTCAGAATAAGGGCAACTGTGATTCTGGGAGATGTGTCTGCCTACTGTGAGCCCCCCCTCCCGTTCAACTTCAAGACCTATAAATAACCATCATGGTATTTATGTAAGCATATTGCTTAAGCTTACGAGACTACAATTTAACAGAAAAACAAAACATTTTAAATACAGTATGTGCCATATTTCAAAGTTCATCATTCACCTATGCAATGTTAATACCACAAATTGATAATCCCAATTAATATCTGAACAAGCTACCATGTGTTTGATGTTCTTACACACCCCTAAATGGAATAGATTTAAAGCAAATATATATTAACTCTGGTGTGTGTTGAGAAAAAGCAATGTGAAGCAATGCACTATGAAAGTAGATTGGACTGTAATTCTTACATTTGTGCTTCTGACTTTTGTCAATATGCGTGTAGGCTTGGAAATGACTCTCATATGTTGTCTGAGGGTAAGTACATAAAATATTATACACACTCTAAGGAATCGACAAATAGATTTTTCAACTTTAAAGTGCACCTGTGCCCAGGTTATGAGCATTAAACTATTTGCATAATCTTAACAAGCCTTAAAAAAATCTTTAAAACAAGTTACTCATGACCCCTCTAGCTGCTGGTACTGGGGTGTTATTCATCATCACATAATTCTAAATATAAGAAAGCATAGAAACATCTGCTGGCTATTTACATTAAAGTGATGGCAGGCTGCTGAGATCTTTCTCAAAGAAAAAGATGATTTCAGTTACCTGTATTGTGATCTTTCCAAATTAATTTCTCCGCATTGCTTATAGATAGTGAGATGAATGGTGGCTTATTTTAAAGTGCTCATACTGCTTTTTCAGAATATATAAATTCTTTCCTGTGCATGATCTGTGGACAGGGTCACTTTAAATATATTGCAGAAATTGATTCTAATACAGCTTTTAGGGTTACAAAAAGTAAGTCAAAAAGTGCCCTGCGTTTTACAGAGTCTTTTAGTCCCCGAATATTCTAAGAGGTAAGTCTAAGTTCCGTGGCCATCAGGAGGATGGGGATGAATAGATACAGGTTTAGTAAACCCAGAAGGGAGGTTGTCCACCTTTCCACACAGTTTTAGAATCAAGGACTAACACCGATCTTGAGAGAGAACAGCAGGCAAGTACCTGCGTCCATCAGCAGGATTAGCATAAACTACCAATGAGGCTAGATTGAGTGGGTTACTGGAGTGGACATTTTCCAAACTGCTGATGAGAGGTAAAAATACAATTGAGGCACAAAAAAAATGAAGGCCCAAAACAGAGGGTTTAAAACAAACATCAAATCCCGCAGGACATTCTTGGGGGAAGAAAAACAGAGTCCAAGGCCACATGTGAGCAGGCCCAATGATTAGCACTTGAAAAGCTATAGACATAGTGTGGTGATCCGTATGGCACCTGAGCATATGATGCTGCCTTTAGCAACAATTGGAGAGTACAGCTGGTCCAATAGCATTTATGTGGGGAACGTGCTCTGTAAAGGTGTTGCTCGTTGTGATCTAGCCAGTGAACTGTGGTTTTGGGGGTATCAAAGAAATGAGTTGCCCCCTTTGCAACCACTCGTAGCTTAGCAGGGTATAGCATTGCATATAGGACTGCATTTTACATCATCATATTGAGCCTCAGCTTCTGGATTTCCAAAGAATTGTCCAGATAAAAAGAGATCTTGGAGCCATTAAGCTTTATAAGGCCTTTGGTACGGGCCAGTGCCAGGATATTGTCTCAGTCTTTATAATGAAGCAATTTCAAGATGAAAGGCGGGTTTCCTGGAGGAAGGGGTCGGCTTGGATACGATGCACCCTTTCCACTGCAAAAAATGGTGTACATTTTTCTTATCAAAGGTTTCCAATAGCCATTGTTCAACGTATGTCACGGGATTGTGGCCTTCGATTTTTTCAGGTAGGCCTAGGATTCGGACATTATTCCTTTGCAAACGGTTTTCTATATCACCACTAAGGTTTGCATGGCGTTGAACAGTGACATTGGTAGCAGCAATGTCCCTCTCAGCCAGGCCTAGCCCATCCTTCATAGAGCTCATCTTGCCGTCCAGTGCTGAAATGCGCTCCCACACTTTCTGGACATCATGGCAGATGAGTTCCATATCTTCCCTGAGATGTTCGAATTGAGTAGTGAGTGCCAACAGTGAAGTATTAAAACTTTTCACAGCCATAAACACATCTCCGAGAGTGGGTTCAGGGGAAGAATCTTGCAGCGCTGCCGGGGTTTGTTCAGCCCAGTCATTCTCCCCAGAGTCAGAATGTGCCTGTCCCCCCTCACTCCAAGTGTCAGTGTGTAGAAGAGGACTTACCAACGGCACTAGTGGCAAAGGTAGGCAGGTGGCTTTGGCGGAGATTGTATGTCTCTGTTTCTCCTCAGCGAGTGTATGGGCAAACTGCTCCAGCCACACCGCAGATTCTCTACTGCTGTCCCATGGAGCACGAGGAGGGAGCGGTTCGTTGCCATCTTGGCCAGTCCAGTCCGGGACCCTAGCCTCTTCTTTATTTCATCTGGTCATGGCTTTGGTCATGGGACGTCGCTGCAGGGTGGATCGGGCAATGCAGAAGGTAAGTAGAAACCCAGTGCGCCATTTGAAGTGAGGAGAATTTATAGCAAATAACAAGCAGTTTTTCGTTGGCAGCTAAGGGCTCAGCATCTACTCACAATGGTAGCTTGGCCAGGTCCCTGGATCCATTTTTACTTTACTTATTCAGTAAAACAATAAAAGAACAAAGAGTATGTGATTTTTTTCAGTAACCCTTTTGCAACCAATTAGTCAGAATCCAGATCCAAACCTGGGTTTCAGGTCTTCCTACTGAACCACTTGAAGCTCTGAATAGCTCCTTGCCTGATCTTTTGACCAATCTTCACTTCCTATTTAATTAGAAACTAAATCATCTTATCCTTCACAGCTATGAAAGCTGCCATCTTAGCTATCTGCAGTTGCCATGGTGCTACAAGTGATAATCAATGACATCGGTCATCTGATGGCTTGCCAGTTTGGTTGAGAGCTAACATAAGCACACTAGTAACTGTAACCGTTTAATTCAAGGCATACCTTAAATTTAACTATTTTGGGGGAAAAAATAGTATAGTTCCCCTTTAGGCCCTGCCTTTGTACTTCCTTTTTGCCAGATTATTGTGATATGCCAGGAACTTGCTTCATGTTGCTACTATTACACTACGTTCTTGTCACCACTACTCAGGAACAGACCATTGGCTCCTGATTCACTGACCGCTCATATCCCTACCTTTTGCTTGTGTATCAGATCTGGTCTGTTAATACCTGTGACAGATCTAACCGAGACAGAGGGGCTAGCCTTCTACCCACTGATCATGGTCCATGGAGGAGACCAGGGATTTTGTCTGCTTCTCCTTGTCAGAGCATGGAGGAGAACTGAGACCTGAAACCCTTTGACTGGCTGGGAGTATCTACCGGGACCAGGAAGTCCCCAGAATAGTGGTGTGTCTGCGGGAACATTGTGTTGGACAGATTGTGCAGACGCACCTTTATCAGCCGGGGATATTACACTTTTCTCGGGCATATTTCTTATCTTGCCCCAGCTGGTCCTCAAGAGCTGCATAATGCAGCATTTACCCATTTTGCCCCCGCTACTACCAACTTTATATTATTAACTTTATATACTATTTAGCCGAAGGTGTGCCACTTGGTAACTTAGATCCGAGCTGGAAGTGGTGTAATGTACTTTACGTATCCAGGGTTGTGGAACTTTTTCTGGGAATTCTGGAGGGCATGCCCTGGCTAATAAAGTCTTATTGTGGATATGTATTCCAGCGCACAGACAAGGGAGGCAGGGTGGGGAATTCCTGTGACTACTAGCCATACTGATAAGACGTCTCTAGGTGTCTAGCTCTTAATTAGAATAATGTTTAAAGGTTGCATTGCCATGTTTTTACTGGTTGTACCTCTTATCTATGCTAATATCCCCAAGAAGGGAATGTACTCCTGGGAGTATAAAGTAGGTATATGGGTTTTAACAAACCATTATTCCTTTGGTTTTACCTTAACGTCTTGTCTGCCTATGATGCTTGGGTTAAAGGGCTGGTATTAGCTACTGGTTTTCTGGAAGGGTTTGGAGGTCAAGAGGCACCATTTGGCTAAGGCTCCCACAAGGGGTGTCAGGCAGTCTGTCATAATATCTACAAAGTTGTCTGCTTTGTCAGCTACTAAACACTGAACCGAATCCCAGATCCTGATTAGTTAGATCAGTGAACAATTATTTCTGACTTTTATTTATTGACTACTGCAACTTCATATAGCACCCTCTTAGGCAGACTTCTAGGTTGTTAGGTAAATGTAGTTCTTTTTAGCTCCCCTGTAATCATTGGAGCAGCTGTTGATTTATTTTGGCTGTTCTGGGTTTCACAGGCTGCAGGTTTGATTGCTCTACCCTGCCTTCTGGAGACTTTTTGAAAATAGGAGGTTGATCAAGGCAAATGGGCAGCATAAATACTGATTGTGCAGCAGCCAGTTTCTGGGGAGGGGTGCCCAGTAAGTGGCTGAAGAGCACGTAAATAGTCTGAGGCCTGGAACAGCCCTTTTCCAGTCCTGGGTCTAAGCCTATAGGAGGAGTCCCCAGCCTGTGGGTCTCTGCCCCTTGAGCAGGCTGCTGGCATTTGCTGCTGTTGCTGTTCATCAAGGTCCCAGCTATGGCATAGTTGGAGGGACTACCTCTAAAAATACTTTTTTGAACCTAAGCAAGGGAATCTAAGGACCTAGTCTTGAGAGCTTACTGAAGAGTGCCTGATGGAAGTCAGTAGTCTAGCTGTCCTGTGGCATTGTGAGCTTTAACCTCTCCCTGTCAGGGCTCCGGGAATGACCCGAGGTGTGTGGACCGACACAGGGAAACACAGACTTCAGGTATAGCGTGTAAACAATATAATTTATTAAGGGCAACACAAACATAAATGCAGTGCAACAAACCAAACCCAAAGCTAACACAAATACATACAACAAGGTGAAACAAACCCAAACCTTAACTGATAGATAGATAGATAGATAGATAGATAGATAGATAGATAGATAGATAGATAGATAGATATATGGAGCACAACGTAGTCAGGCGGGCCGGGTCGGTAGCTAACGGGCAGACAAGGTACAAGGAGTAGGCAGAAGATTGGTCAGGAGTAGCCGAGGTCGGTGCAGGCAGAGTTCAAGCAGAGTCAGGATCAAGCAGAGTCAGGATCAAGCAGAGTCAGGATCAAGCAGGAAGCAGCCAGGATGCAGGTACAGGGGCTCATGGGAAGAATACACCAAGGCCCTGACTGCAGGCCTGGCCATTCCTTAAATACACCTCCTGCAATCAGCCTCAGGTGATGGCTTGATTGCAGGAGTGAGCTTCTGGCTGCTGAGAGCACCCGCTGGCCAGCCCTGGTACTGCAGCCCACAAGGCAGGTGAGTCCCACCACCATTGGCGAATCCATTCCTGACACTCCCTCACTGAAGAATGTCTGGTGGATACTGGAAGGAAACATCCAGTGATTCTGTGACATTGTGAGAACTGACCTGAGCTCAGGGTACTACTGACTTTGTGCTGTTTCCTTTGGCCAGTGGTGGTCCTGACTGGGATGGCTTTTAAAAAGGGCTCAGTTATGCAATCTGTACTTGTTCATACATACAGACTGTTCAAGGAGGCTTTGAAAAGTGGCGTATCCTTCTTCGAATATTCATTGAATCTGGAGTATCCCATATCACCATACACCTCATCCAAGTTCTTCAGCATTAAATATCCTAAAAAGACATCCCCCTAGACTGATTACTGAGCCAAGAGTGAATAAATTGTTGTTGTGTGCCTGGTTGTCTCTGCACTAGTTTTGAGAAAGAACCGGGTAAATTACAGTAGCACCCTTCGAGGGGTAGCAATATATTCATAATCCTCCTTATTCAGTAAAAACTATTCTCAATGCTGTTTCCTGTAGCAAACATCTTATAGGATCCTGTACCAGTCTAACTTTAGAGGAGTGAATTGTGATCAGTTGCTATTGGTTAGGTTACTGAACTATTTATTATTTACAACTTACACCTGTTTACAGATTACACTGTGCCTTATAAAAATCCCTGATCCTACGATCTAAATTTCCAGGTGAATTGTCCAATAAAGTTCGCAGTATGGTATGCCAGTCTAACCAGGTCAAACACATTAGAACATAAGTAAGCGTTTGCTAAACTCAGTGGAACAACACGCATGGACTTGCATCAACATTCATTCAGTAAAACGTTGAGATCCTGGGGCAGGATATGGTAAATGGGCTATGTTGGCTACAGTGAAGCTTACTCCTGAAAAAATACCAAGCAACACATAAGTACTCAAACAACAAATATCTATACAAATGTTTTGCCTTTCATTTTTATTTTAAACGAAATGGTTGTTTTACAAGGTGGAGGTTTAGAATCACTTAAAATACAATGACTTTGTTCTGCCTTTGTAATAATGAATTGTGTCAAGCCATCACAAACAATGAAAATAGTTTAAAGAAAACATTTCATTTGCAAAACGTAGTGGATATATTCTAGTTTGACTTAAAAATATAAACACTAGATTGTTATGCAGTTTTCAGGAAAAATAATTTGTGCTATACTTTGAATAGCAGAAATACATTAAAGCTAATGTAATCTTCTATCACTGAATGACATTGCTCAATACGAAATCCTGTCTCTGAACCTAGCATATCTGTGAGGCATATGGAAGGTTTGCCAGTGGAAATCACATGGGATAAATGAATGCATGCATGCAAATGCAGACAATAGAACACAATGAAATGTCAGCTTATGCTTCCCTTTCTACCACCAAAGGCCAAGGTATGACTTTGTTGCTGTACTTGAAGGGTTGGTCCACTCACAATGGAAATGACTGTGCTTGACAGATGCTCTTAGTGGAATGATCTTTCTTGTTTCCAGTGGTGAGATTCTTTTCAAAGTTTCAAAGCTTACCCTTCACCTTGGAGCTTCTTTCCTTCTGAGGTGGCAAGTAAAGTCTCTTTCCTGTGTAGAATAAAGCAACACAGAGACTGATACAGCACATGTAAATACAATATATCGTATACCTAGATACAGACCATGTACAACTTGTTCTCCTTGGAAAAAATGGAAGTCTAACTTTATTATGTCAATAAAAGAGCTGAGGCAAACACCCAAAATCTCACACTTTCAGGTGCATTTGTTCATAAACTGACTTAAATTTGAAATCCAGAAAGATATAAAAGACACAAATTAATGTACCTTTTATTTAATAATACATAAATAAATCTATTCTTGTAAATGCAATCCTCTTGATATCCCTTTACAGCAGAGCTCAGACTGGGGGGAGGGAGAAGCAGAACAAAGAACGAATCAATTGTGCTGCAGTGCAAGGAGCATATTGATAGGTGGTGGGGAGGAGACCTGCAAATTAGTTAATTACCACAGAGATAAAATCAGGTCTCCTCCTCTGCCAGAAAGGATATGTGCTGAGTCTCAGAGCTATATAAATCATTGAACTGGCTAGATAGAATTGCAAATCCATTGGCAGTTAAAACAGCTCTCTCATATATATTCAATAGGTATATACGTATAGCTGCCTGGAGTTCAAATGTAAAATCCATCAAACTGAATGAGACAACAGAGACAGGAAAGAAGATGTGAAGTCAAGTACACAGATCTTACCAGCAGAGTCCCAGAGAAGTAAAAGATAATGGCTTTCAACTCAACAGCATCTGCTATAAGTGGGTGGGTGCAGCGTGGTTCGGCAGCAATAAACACACAATGCAGTAGATTTAATAGAACTGGAGAGTGCAGAATCTGGTGCAGCTGTGCATGGTAGTCAATCAGCTTCTAACTCCAGCTTATTCAATTAAGCTTTGACAATAGAACCTGGAAGCTGATTGGTTTCTATGCAGAGCTGCACCAAATTGGACCCCCACAGAGTCCAATGCATATAACAGAACTTGTATTGAAGTCACGGCCCAAAAATACAAACTGCACAGCTGGGAAGCACCCAACTGGGAATACTCACAGTTCAGAAGTCTAATGCACAGTGGAGCAGGTCCATTGTCTCGACAGCGTCTGTCTCTGAGGGTGGAATATGGCCTGGGCAGTCTGTGCCCAATTGGGAGGATTCCTGGAAAATATAGAGTGTCCCTCTTCTGTCTCTCCTCATCTGGAACCTTTCCCTACTTCTATTCACTTTTTTAACAGATGAGTAACCTGTCGCTGCACTGTCCACTCTGAAAACATATGCTAAACCCGAGAGCCAGGGTCTTAAATAGATCTTGAGAATGCCCTATGGGAGGGGCGAAACGCGTTGACTCACTTCCGGTCTGCCGTCCATATGTCCTACGTCACTTCCGGTGAGTGGAGCGCATGCTGAGTGCTGCGTTCCAAGCGGCCATCTTTGTTGTTGGAGCTGTGTTTTCGTTATCCTCTGCAAACCAACAGGCTGTGAGGTCTCTGGATTGGAGTGTGGTCATATGGATTTTGTGATAGCCTAATGGAGGCAATTAAACCAATGCTTTTTATCATTCTTTAACATGTGAGTGGCCTGGTATTATTTTATAATATTACACATGGTATTAGCAATATCACACTATGGTATATTTTTTTCTCTCTTGCACCGCTGTGGAGTTCATATGCGGAGTGAGTGGAATCACCAAGCCTTGCAAAATGGATAAGGAGTTCTGGAGGATATAGAGGGGGTCTAGGATCCCTTAAATTCTAAAAGGCACAAAACTCACCAACATCTGGTGAGTGCGGTTGATTTTGATTTCACACTACTGGGTGGTGGAAGCACTTTTATTTGGGAGAAGATATTTATATAAAAATTCTTTTTGGGATGAAAGGACTTTTGTAAAAATATTTTTTGTGGATGCAAGTAATTTAAATATTTTTTTGGACACTATATCAAAGTAGTTATTTCACAATATTTATAATTGATTTATAATATCATATATTGAATGAGAAAGTTTTTTGATTTGCGCTGTTTATATATTATTTTTCTTAAATAGACTCTGCCTGACCCAAGATGGCCAACAGAGTCACATGGGCCAGCAGCATCCAACTGGATCGCTTCTCCAGTGAACTGTAGAGGAAGAGGTCCCTCCTGACTTCCTCTCCTCCTGCAGTGCCACTGTAGTTGAGAGCCATCTGCAGTGGAGAAAGGAGACTGCATCTGCCTACATTGCAAATCACTGAAGTCACTTTGGGTGGATCCCTTGAAGCATCAGCTTATCTTTTTTTCCTACCAAAATATATAAGGGAGTAAAGTTAAATAATAAACCTGGTATTTCATTATCCCTGAGGTATATCTTTAGTCCAGAAAATAAACTAACATTTAGCTTACTTCTATTGGGGAACTGTTGCTTCACCAGTCGCCATGAGCATGACCTTCCTATGAACATGACAAGTGATCACAGTGTGGGCCAAGAACCCCATGCAGCTGGGCTGTATATCACTCTGCCGCTTTGTTATAAGTTGACTGTAGCTCAGTACATTAACAGCAACAGAGACTGAGTCAGTAGTAAGACATATGTAGAGGGTGTCTACAGAGGCTTGTTCACTACAGCTACAGATGAAGCGAGGCAGAAGCCTCAGGGATTCAATAAAGGCCTTACAAACATCTGCTATTGCCTACTGAGACATACATGGTTTATTTGTGCACTGCATCGAGCAGTCTGTAGAAACAGAAAAGGAAGGATGTGAGCCCTGAAATAACTTAGCGAAGTAACACTGTATGTAAATAAATGTGATGAGATAGATGATGTAACCTTGCCAAGAAGCCTTTTCTCTTTAAAACCCAATTAAAACTTGTTTTTTTTAACTTCCTGTCCTGATTACAGCATATCACCGGGCAAAGAAGGGAGTAAAATCACACACAGACAGCAATAAAAAAAAAAGCTAGAACTTTTATTAGTTTTTGGTGTCTGTGTCTCTGTTGTAGTTTTCCCTTGCTTGTCTCTGGAACAGGAAATCAGATGAATTTTCATCAACAAAAGCCTTTGACAACAATATAAAGCTGGGAGGGGTTGTAACTTACAAAAATAGCCCAATGTAAAGAAATGTTCCATGCTTGCTATATTCATTATATCAGCTTTTTTTGGAGTTCTCTAGAGTTCTTCTAGAGGTTGATCAGGGCTTCTTAATCAATGAGTCATTTCTGTTTCTCAGATATGCTACTACTGACACCAATGTTTTTCTCAGCTATTAATGAGGACCACTAACCACTAATGTAAGGCGCATTATTCTCACTGACCACCAGTGTATAGGGCCCTTCACTGACCTCCACTGTAAGATGTCACTTCTCCATTGACCATCAATGTAAGGGGTCACTTCTCCATTGACATGTAGATACACAGCATTGGTTGTCAGATAGCTAATTTATTTCAAGGGTTGCTCCATGTTAACAAAGACTGCTTTATACAGACTGTTTCTGTAGTGTGTTTTTAAACATACTTACTATCTACTACTGTTTCTCTCAGGTGGCTGCTTGCTCCATTTTTGTACTGGCTACCATAATGAAATTATATACACTAAATTGCCAAAAGTATTGGGACATCCCTCCAAATCACTGGATGCGGGTGTTCCAATCACCTCAATGGCCACAGGTGTATAAAATCAAGCACCTAGACACACAGACGGCTTCTACAAACATTTGTGAAAGAATGGGTCGCCCCCAGGAGCTCAGTGAATTCAAGCATGGTACCGTGATAGGTTGCCACCTGTGCAATAAGTTCATCTGTGACATTTCCTTGCTACTAAATATTCCACAGTTAACTGTTAGTGGTATTATAAGAGAATGGAAGCAACTGGGAACAACAGAAACTCAGCCACGAAGTGGTAGGTAATTACACAGCTGGGTTAGTGCATGCTGAAGCGCACAGTGCACAGAATTTGCCAACTGTCTACAGAGTCAATAGCTAAAGACCTCCAAACTTCATGTGGCCTTCAGATTAGCGCAACAACAGTGCGTAGAGAGCATTATGGAATGGGTTTACATGGCCGAGCAGCTGCATCCAAGCCTTACATCACCAAGTGCAATGCAAAGCTCCAGATGCAGTGGTGTAAAGCACGTTGCCACTGGACTCTAGAGCAGTGGAGACGTGTTCTCTGGAGTGACGAATCATGCTTCTCTGTCTGGCAATCCAATGGAAGTGTCTGGGTTTGGTGGTTGCCAGGAGAACAGTACTTGCCTGACTGCATTGTGCCAAGTGTGAAGTTTGGTGGAGGGGGGATTATGGTGTAGGATTGTGTTCCAGGGGTTGGGCTTGGCCCCTTAGTTCCAGAGAAATGAACTCTTAAGGCATCAGCATACTACTTTGGACAATTTCACGCACCCAACTTTGTGGGAACAGTTTGGTTTGGGGATGGTCCCTTCCTGTTCCAACATGACTGCGCACCAGTGCACAAAGCAAGGTCCATAAAGACACGGATGAGCGAGTTTGGGGTGGAGAAACTTGACTGGCCTGCACAGACTCCTTACCTCAATCAGATAGAGTACTACTGGGATCAATTAGAGGGGAGACTGCAGGCCAGTCCTTCTTGTCTGCCATCAGTGCCTGACCTCACAAATGCACTTCTGGAAGAATGGTCAAACATTCCCAAAGACACACTCCTAAACCTTATGGACAGCCTTCCCAGAAGAGTTGAAGCTGTTATAGCTGCAAAGGGTGGGCCAACTCAATATTGAACCCTACGGACTAAGAATAGGATGCCGTTAAAGTTCATGTGCATGTAAAGGCAGGCGTCCCAATACTTTTGGCAACATAGTGTGTGTGTGTGTATGTGTATATATATATATATATATATTTATTTATTTTTTTTAATTAAACAAAAATATGTGACATAACAAAAAATCCTAACTCTACAACTGGATGTGTACAACCAGATATGTCTGTTGCTGTGACCTATCAATGACAAGTGATGAGGTTAGGAACCAGAAAGTTTATTAAATCACTGTTTTGTCATGAAAATGTATATCTGCTCAGTTTTGTGCTAAAGCATGATACAATAAAAGCTGACCTTCAGAATATTCCCATTATTAAAGGAAATATATTGAAAGAATAGTACATAAACAAAAATTGTCATAGTCATAAAAGTCTAAAAACATCTGGTTCTCAACACATTAGTGGCCAATGCTATCTGTATTCATGTAACATATTTAGGTTGTAGCACCTTTAGCATCTTTTCAAGTAAACAGAGCACATACACACACTTCAGGATTGATTTGGAAAATGTGCTTTGCTGAGTTATTGCTAGCACTAGCACTATTTTTTTTTTTTTTTGTGAAGGCCTTATAAGCCCCTGTGTGCAAAGAATTGTACATACCAATCCAGTGGAAATTTTAGATTTGGCTTTCTGAATTCCCAATATATTTCTTATTTTCCTGATGAGGTGCCTGCTACAGCATACTTCAGGCTCAGTGTTGGGATGCTTTGGCATATGAAAGACTCCATTTAGTGCAGACTCATGCTCGCCAATCCTTTCTTCTCTGCCATACATACGATTGTGCCAGCTTCTAATTGTGACAGGTGCTGTTCATGGCCATATCTGAAATGGTAACAAGCTGACTGAGAACTAAGAAAAACTACATATATATTGTTTGCTGCATTTTATATGTTCTTCTGGGCCAAACTCGCTTTGAAATGTAATGTGATACCAGTTACAATTACATTGTCTTCGGAGATATGCATTCATTATTTTATTAGCCATGCTCAGGGGCATTTTCATCAGAACTTTGGGCCAACTAAGTGCAAGTACACATAGGACATTATTTGGCTGATTTACTAACGCAAAGAGGCTGTTCATTTTGCAAGGGAATCTGCACATTGCAAGGGAATTTTTCCCAGAGCTTAGTAAATGCGGTGAAATTTCACTTTGCAAAGAACACCCAATCACATGCATAGAAAATTTATAAAAAATGATTTTTGCTTGCACGTGATTGGATGTTGGAATTCAGTAGAGCTTCATCTCAATCACTAAGCTCTGGGGAAAATTCCCTTGCAAAATGCAACTTCTCTCACAAAATGAACAGTCAATTTGCCTTTAGTAAATCAACCCCCTATGTATCAATGTGTTCTTACTAAGAACTGGAGTTACCAAATAGCATCAGACTTGCCCAGGGAGTCAAAACAACTCCAGGTTTTATCAAGAACACCTTGGCTTTAATGCTGCTCCTGGCATTTGCTTATACATGATCAATTGGTCCAAGGTGTGACGGGCGTGGCGTCAGACCCCAGACCTTCTCACCAAACTCGTGACCGAAGGACTAGCCAATCTAAAACCGCAATGTCACGTGCTTAACAATGCTACACCCAGCTGCACCCTGCACAATGATTTTCCAGCTAATTGGACCACATTCGACGTACCTGCAGCCTGGGAGCGTTTGCTACTGGGTAAGGTTAATTACGCAATTAACCCTTCACACTGCCACCTCTTCCTTTTTATACAGAGAAAGAGGAAACTCAGCAATATCAGCAATACACTAGATGATTGGTTAATTGTCGGTATCCCGCTATCTCTACAGACAGGTTATACAGAGGGTTAAACACTCATAGTAGCGCTCTTCAGCGGCAGGGATTCGTAAGTCACATTAAAGGGCTATAGAAACAGTTCAACACTTTCAGAAATTAAGATTTATTACTAAAAGGTCAAAAGGGTGCAGTAGAAATCTTTACAGAAAAAAGATGTAACCAATATATATATATATATCTATATATATATATACAGTGGGGCAAAAAAGTATTTAGTCAGCCACCAATTGTGCAAGTTGTCGCACTTAAAAAGATGAAAGAGGCCTGTAATTGGCATCATAGGTAGACCTCACCTATGAGAGACAAAATGAGAAAAAAATCCAAACAATCACATTGGCTGATTTGGAAATAATTTATTTGCAAATTATGGTGGAAAATAAGTATTTTGTCAATATCAAACGTTCATCTCAATACTTTGTTATATATCCTCTGTTGGCAATGACAGAGGTCAAACGTTTCCTGTAAGTCTTCACAAGGTTGGCACACACTGTTGCTGGTATGTTGGCCCATTCCTCCATGCAGATCTCCTCTAGAGCAGTGATGTTTTGGGGCTGTCGCTGGGCAACATGAACTTTCAACTCCCTCCAAAGGTTTTCTATGGGGTTGAGATCTTTAGACTGGCTAGGCCACTCCAGGACCTTGAAATGCTTCTTACGAAGCCACTCCTTTGTTGCCTGGGCAGTATGTTTGGGATCATTGTCATGTTGGAAGACCCAGCCACGTTTCATCTTCAATGCCCTTGCTGATGGAAGGAGGTTTGCACTCAAAATCTCACGATACATGGCCCCATTCATGCTGTCCTGTACATGGATCAGTCGTCCTGGTCCCTTTGCGGAGAAACAGCCCCAAAGCATGATGTTGCCACCCCCATGCGTCACAGTAGGTATGGTGTTCTTTGGATGCAACTCAGCATTCTCTCTCCTCCAAACATGACGAGTTGTGTTTCTACCAAACAGTTCTATTTTGGTTTCATCTGACCATATGACATTCTCCCAGTCCTCGTCTGGATCATCCAAATGCTCTCTAACAAACTTCAGACGGGCCCGGATATGTACTGGCTTAAGCAGGGGGACACGTCTGGCACTGCAGGATCTGAGTCCCTGGCGGCGTAGTGTGTTACTGATGGTAGCCTTTGTTACGTTGGTCCCAGCTCTCTGCAGGTCATTCACTAGGTCCCCCCGTGTGGTCCTGGGATTTTTGCTCACCGTTCTTGTGATCATTTTGACCCCATGGGGTGAGATCTTATGTGGAGCCTCAGATCGAGGGAGATTATCAGTGGTCTTGTATGTCTTCCATTTTCTAATTATTGCTCCCACAGTTGATGTGTTCACACCAAGCTGCTTGACTATTGCAGATTCAGTCTTCCCAGCCTGGTGCAGGTCTACAGTTTTGTTTCTGGTGTCCTTCGACAGCTCTTTGGTCTTCACCATAGTGGAGTTTGGAGTGTGACTGTTTGAGGTTGTGGACAGGTGTCTTTTATACTGATAACAAGTTCAAACAGGTGCCACTGATACAGGTAATGAGTGCAGGACAGAGGAGCCTCTTAAAGAAGAAGGTACAGGTCTGTGAAAGCCAGAAATCTTGCTTGTTTGTAGGTGACCAAATACTTATTTTCCACCATAATTTGCAAATAAATTATTTCCAAATCAGCCAATGTGATTGTCTGGATTTTTTTTTCTCATTTTTGTCTCTCATAGTTGAGGTCTACCTATGATGCCAATTACAGGCCTCTCTCATCTTTTTAAGTGGGAGAACTTGCACAATTGGTGGCTGACTAAATACTTTTTTGCCCCACTGTGTATATATATATATATATATATATATAAATATACAGAGTACAACAGCACAGCAAACAGATAACAGAAAGAAGTTTAAAGGGTTAAAGTACTTGCCAATCAGCCTTGGGTTAAGCAATTTCAAGTCTTATGAGCTCCAGGATGATTTGCTTTCTTGTCTCTACTGCTAGTTTCGTTGGGACATGGCAGGAGATTCTGCTTTCTCTCGGTCTGCTAGATGTTAAAACGCAGACGGTCCTCACTTCACTGACTACACACAAAACATAACAGCTTCTTTTCCTACAGAAAATCAACTGGTATCTTCCTACCATGGACAAGCCAATTACCTTATTTGGCAAGAGGATTGTATAGACAGCCCCTTAGCAAGGTACGCTGAACGCATTCCTGAGGGAGGGGGAATGAGGGAATAACATCAAGACTTCTTAACGCAGTGAGAGCCGTGCCTGGCTCTTGTATGCACGATTGTGACACAAGGTACTAGTGAAAATAGCTGTATGTATAGACATAATGGGGTTGATTTATTAAGGCAAATAGGCTGTGCACCCTAAGTGCACTTGGAACTGCCCTGCAAGGCAACTGAAAGTGCAGTTGCTCTAGATCTGAGTGGAACATGCAATGTAAATTAAAAAAACAGCATTTTTGCTTGCACATGATTGGATGAGAAAAATCAACAGAGCTTCCCCTCATTTCAGAGATTCCCCAATGGGGTTGATTTACTAAAGCTGAAAAGTGCAAAATTAGGCTCACATCTGCATAGAAACCAATCAGCTACTAACCTCAGCTTGTTCAATTAAGCAAGAAAACCTGGAATCTGATTGGTTTCTATGCAGAAGTCAGCCTGATTTAGCACTCTCCAACTTATATAAACCCCACTATTATCAGTATTAGAACCATATCAGCTGGACTATTTATAAAATTGCATAGGGTTGTTTTTCCTGTGGATCATTCAGTTGATTTTATGTTACATTTTATCTGACCTATTGCACTATCCTATGAAATATCATGATGACTTAACATTTTAGGTAAACCTGTGTTCAGCGGTGTTAGAGACCAAGGAACCTAGCTTTTGAGTGTTTGAGGACTTTTCAGAATGCGTTATTTCACACTACAGACAGATAGAGAGGTCAGGGATGGCTTAATTTAAAGCCATTTTACTGCTTGTTAACAACATTTAATTAGTTTAATGCCCCAGTTTTGGGGCACTTTAAAGACCTACAACTAACAAAATGGTATAAAAAAATCCAAACTGACATGTTTGTTATGTTTTCTGAAAAGAGCCAACTGTCAAAACTGTCATTTTTTTCCCCTTAGTTTAAAATATACCATGACAGGAGCTATTATGCTAAACATCAAAGGAACAGCCGCTCAGAAGTTTTTAGTGTCCAAAGAATGTTTGAGCAGAGATAGCACACTCTGTGCCAGAAAATAGGCTAATCATAGTTTAATACATATATAATCTACCCAAACAATGAGGACTTTACGAACATGAACTGTCCAAGCTGTAATACGAAATTGGCTAACAACCAAGGATCAGTTTGGGTATATTGTCTGTGTATGTGACTGGTCATCAAAAAAAAATGTACATTGAGCTTAAATCTGGACTTATTGTATAGTATGTGGAGACATACAACATTTCATCCTCTAGACACCCTTTAAATTATTAAGGCTAAGTTTACACTTGTGGAAGACCTAGCTGCCACTCGCAAAAGCAATCCGTGGTGGTCTATTAAGAGGCATTTAACAGGCAGTGAGGAGGCAATTTATCACCTCTTCACTGTCTATTTTAACCCTCTCAAGCCCGCACCACCAGGCCACAACCATATGTACATGGTTGTAGGGCACTTGCAGCATAGTCAAATTTACTGGAATGGATTGTATTCCGCAGGGGTACTGCGTGCCAAACACGGCAGGGGTATAATTTGTTCCACTGCTGTGCATGTGTACAAGCCTGTTCAGCTGCGTATCCAGCTTAAAGTGTTACTAAACCCAGGACCCGGCATTCATTATATCTGGTCTCCCACAGTACACAGAACATGGAAATGCAATTATTTTAGTAAATATAAACTGCTAAATACCTTTTCTCATTAGCAGTTAGAGCATTCTTGTGACTTCAGCAGAGCACTGATTAAAGCTTGTAGGAGGAGTTTTCTTTCTGCTCTAGTTGGATGTGAAATCCCTCACTCTCTATCTGGACAGTGCTGATTGGCCCTGTGCTAATCACATGCACCCTCCCAAGAAAAAAATTAAAAACCTCTCCAGCAATACACACCAAACTGAGCATGTGCATGTGACCACAGATTCAGTCTGTATCAGGTGCTCATTTCAACAAGAGGAGGGGCAAAGAAGAAAGGATCAAACAGTCTTTTCACACAATGCAGAGGATTAACCCCTTAGGTTCTACAGTGAGTACAACAAGCATGCTTTACTGCATTTACAGACTGATTTTACTGTTGTGGGTTTAGTAACACTTTAAGGGGGGTGGTCAGGGAGCTAAAAAACATGGCTCAGCTGACTATTTTTACCACTTCCGACAAGAAGACTAAATGAGCACTTACCTGTTTTGCCTGTCCTATTAGAATACAAAATGTTGTGTTAAATTTTAGATCTCGGAGAATGAGCATCCATTTCCAAAAGTTTTCTTCCCAGGTCTGCATATATATTTAATCCCTAATAAGTAACAGTTTTTATCGAAAGTGACTGATTATTCTTGACTTCCTGACATAAGCCAATTACAATCAGTAATCATGTCTCTCCGTCCTGTCATTACAGTTGATATGTGTGCCACTATGAATCTCTCTTATAAGCCCTTCTTAGCTAGCAGATTTTAACTTTGAGAATGGTATGGTTAATTCACACAGTCATGAATTATGGGACTATGTTACAGCCCAAGGTCAAACACAAATGAAGCTGAAACTGTACAGAAATCTGGTTTCTTCACAGGGAAGGTGCACACTTTTTAGCTATAAGGAGCTATTTTAGGTTGCTGAGGCTTGGCTTGTAAAACATGCCAGCAGACTTCTGCTTTGGTGACTAGCATAACAATAGGAGATCCAGCAATCAAGGCTGAGTGACATAAAGGCTCAAATGTGCTCATATATATAGTCTCACGACAGACTTCATGTGTTCCAACTGGAAACCATGGGCAGATTTTATTATGTCTTGAGAACAGAAGACAGTAACTATGAAGGTCAATGTTATTATCGATAAATGAAGTAAATGTTACATGTAATGTATATAGAGGCCAATTTATGTCATGGGGTATGTCAAGGGAACCCAGCGCAAAATGCACCAGCATTCATTTACATGCTAAACAACAGCTTTTTATAAATTAAAAAAAAAAATTCAGACTGCTAATTTTAAAAATCAGGCATAGTAGCATTTATGTCACACAGTGTTAGAACAGGGGTCCACAAACACTTAAAGAGCTAGGGCAAAAGAAACAGCAGTACACTGATCTTCCTGGTGAAAGGCTGTGCAGGGAAGGGGGGGGGGAGTGTCAGGACAAGTCTGATCATTGAAGGAGAGCAGGCTGAGTTCCCAGCACAGCTAGATAACTGACCATTGTGTGTTCTCCTGCTTAATATAGTGGTGGCCCATCATTAGTGTCAGTGTGTGAGGAATAGTGCCCCATTATTGGTATCAGTGGTAGGAATAGTACTCCATCATTAGTGTCAGTGGGATGAATTGTGCCCCATCATTGGTGTCAGTGGGAGGAATCGTGCCTCATCATTGGTGTCAGTGGGAGGAATCGTGCCCCATCATTGGTGTCAGTGGGAGGAATTGTGCCCCAACATTGGTGTCTGGGGGAGGAATAGTGCCCCATCATTGGTATCAGTGGGAGGAAGTGCCCCATCATTAGTGTCAGTGGGAGGAATCGCACCCCATCATTGGTGTCAGGAGGAGGGATAGTGCCCCATCATTGGTATCAGTGGGAGGAATAGTGCCCCATCTTTGGTGTCAGTGGGAGGAATAGTGCCCCATCATTGGTATCAGTGGGAGGAATCGTGCCCCATCATTGGTGTCAGGGGGAGGAATAGTGCCCCATCATTGATATCAGTGGGAGGAAGTGCCCCATCATTAGTGTCAGTAGGAGGAATAGTGCCCCATCTTTGGTGTCAGTGGGAGGAATAGTGCCCCATCATTGGTATCAGGGGGAGGAATAGTGCCCCATCATTGGTATCAGTGGGAGGAATAGTGTCCCATCATTGGTGTCAGTGGGAGGAATAGTGCCCCATCATTGGTGTCAGTGGGAGGAATAGTGTCCCATCATTGGTGTCAGTGGGAGTAATAGTGCCCCATCATTGGTGTCAGTGGGTGGAAAAGTGCCCCTTCATTGGTGTCAGTGACACCAATGATGGGGCACTATTCCTCCCACACTTACACTAATGATGGGGCATTATTACTCCCACTGAAAAGTGCCGCCCTAGGCAAATGCCTTGTTTGCCTTGTGGCAAATATGCCCCTGATCAGAGCCCCCCTTAAATCAAGTTCCCCTTTACATTCCAGAGTCTACAGAGATCTCCCTTACAGTGTAAGTGGAAATTCCGCGGACTATGATGTAGGGGGGCTCTGAGGACTCTGATGTAGGTGGTGCTGCGGACTCTAATGTAGAGGGGCTCTGCAGACTCTGCTGGTGGGGGATTCTGCAGACTCTGATGGTGGGGGGCTCTGCAGACCCTGATGGTGGGGGATTCTGTGGAGTCTGATGTAGGGGGGCTCTGTGGACTCTGATGGTGGGTGGCTCAGTGGACGCTAATGTAGGGGGGCTCTGTAGACTCTGATGGTTGGAGGCTCTGCAGACTCTGGTGGTGGGAGGCTCTGCAGAATCTGATGGTGGGGAGCACTGCAGACTCTGATGGTGGGGAGCACTACGGACTCTGATGGTGGGGGCCATTGCAGACTCTGATGGTGGGAGACTCTGCAGACTCTGATGGTGAGGGGCTCGTGGATGCTAATGTAGGGGGGCTCTGTAGACTCTGATGGTGGGCGGCTCTACAGAATCTGATGGTGGGGGGCTCTGCAGAACCCTGATTAAAGGAAAATTTTGGGATCTTTGATGTAAGTAGGGGCTCTAATTACCAGAGACCCTCTTATATCAGAGTTCTCCTTACACCAGAGTCTGCAGGGTTCCTTCTTACATCAGAGTTCCCTCCTTACATCAGAGTTCTCAGTGTTCCCCCTTAAATTAGAGTCCCCAGAGTTCTCCCTTACATCAGAGTCTGCAGAGTCGCCCCTTCCAGTGTAAGGGAACTCTGCAAGCTCAGATATAAAGGGAATGCTGCAGATTCAGATGTGAAGGGGAAACTCTGAAGATTCAGATGTGAAGGGGAAGCTTTGCAGAATCAGATGTAAAGGGGGAACTACTCTGCGGATTCAAATGTAAAGGGGGAACTCTGTTGACTTTGATGTAAGGGGGGACCCTTATGTATAAATCCATATGGTTAGAAATGTTATTTAATCACAAATTATATGTATAGTGTATACTACAAAAAATTGCCATGAGCCACTATAATGTTTGGGTTTGACTTGAAGAAAAGGCAGCAACCCTACCCAAGTGACAGGAAGGGGGTCCTCTACAGATCATGTGAAACAGTTCTGCTGTGGGACCATAATAAGGAGACTGCGATTGGAATAAAGGTCCCCATGCTCAGAAGGAATGGGGGAGTTCAGGAGGGCCCAGGGGCGGACTGACCCTTTGGAAACTCAGGCACTGCCCAAGGGTCAGTAGGGGCCCCATGAGATGCCCCTGGTACCTTTTTCATAGGCTTTTTTGAGTTTGGGCAAGGACACAGGGGCCCCATGATCCCCTATTGCCCGGGGGCCCCATGAGTTGTCAGTCTGCCCCTGGAAAGGCCCTTCATGGTTTCTTGCTGAAGGTTCTAGTTACACCTCTGGATAGAGATTAATGTTCTTCTACCCTTTTTAATTTTTGGTTCATAATCTAACCTGGCTGCCAGGTGTCTTTGTGATACCAAAACGTACCTGTTATAAGTGTTTTTTAATGACATAGCTACGAGTAGTACACACCTTTTGGTATCAAGTGTAGTTGATAATGTTCACACACCCAGTTCATACCTTTGCTCCTAAAGACGCCAACTACTTTCTAGCGACAATTAGTAGACACACCTTAACTCTTGTTATAAAAGGCATGCCTATCATTATCTCATATGTTTTTATCACAAACCTAGTTGCTGAAATAAAAATCATTCCCATTGACCAATAGTGTTAGCATTCGTAATACCAAAGTACATATGTGGGTAGGGAAACCCAGAGGAATTGCACATCCTATGCATAGCCATAACCAACTACTACTAACTAAATAGAGAGACTGTACTTGTTTGTGGATTGATTAGCCACTAGATGCCATGGGACTTACAAAAACTCATGTAAGGGTGCCATAAACAGAATCATTTCCCTTCAAAAATGTAATAACTCATTTGCATGATAAGTGGTGACAGGTCTAAAAGTAATAACTATTGGAACATTCAAACTATGACAGACTATGCCTGCAGCACCATTCACACTGAGTACTTTTGTGTGCTGACCAGTGTGGTGACAAACTGATGCATGCAGCATTTGGATATATTGAGGTTAATAAAAGGTGATGTCTGATTGGTTGACTGCTTTTGTGTTGTTCTTGGGGAGATGTCTCTACCCATTTACGTCCACCCTTTACCTTTTAATCAAGAACTCTACTAAGCATTTTTCAGATCTGTAACATAATGTGATTTCTAAAAAAAAAAAAACCTGTTGACTCCCAGTAACTCCTAGCTAATATGATAATTAGTAGCTTTCCAGGCCTCATCAACTATAACAAGTTTGTTTATGGGTTATACAAAGAAGTCTAAAAAGCTCTTCACAAAGAGATTTTAATGCCTGGAAAAATGTGCTGGCCTGGGAGCATGGGCCAGCCAGCCCTCACAAATGTACAGACTTTAAGACTAGGCTCACAATAGTGCAGGTCGTGCTGCCCTTGTTTGCTTGGGCTCGGCAGCTCATTCATTTGGATGGGCTGCTGTGCCCGCGTTTCACTCAAAAAGAAGGTGCGTGCATCTTTCCCAAAACACATCTGCAGGTAAATGCATAGTATTTTTGACCATGCGGTTTCCCTGCAGTTCTCGCACCCATGACCACACTGTAAGCTGAGATGCGTGGGGTTGCCATTCAGAATAAATGGTAGCCCCACGTGTCTCACAAGACAAGCAAAATCTGACTGCTGGTGGTTGCCGGTGTGGGAACAGGTGCCATTCCTGCACCCGCAACCTGTGGGCTAGTGTGAACCAGGGCTAAAGGGTGAAATCTGGATAGGTTGGAGTCTGAATACAGGCCAGCCAGGGTACTTTAAATAAATAAAGGAATCCTGGCTGGCTTTTGGGCTTACTCTGTGGGAAGATTATTCGATGCCTAAAGGAGATTCATTAGTTTCAGCATGTGCCCAAGTCATAATGAAGAGCTACTGCCGGTGGTGGGATCATCTTAATTTGTCTACTGAGGTAGGTATCACCATTGAAGACCACTGAACTGTGATCCTTCAGCTGCTAAATATCAATGAATTGGGAGTCTTCTTTCACTGAATACCAATGATATCCAGGCCCACTGAACTCCAAAGGACTGGGGGCCCTTCACCCTCTACACACCATTGAATTGGGGGGTCCTTCTTCCACTGATTGTCCACTAAGGGCCAAAGAATGGGAAACTCATCTTCTGATGAACAATAACAAATGGGGGATACTACATTGTTCACCAATGTGTCTGGGGAATTTACACTGATCACCAATGTAAAGGGGACATTTACACTGTTCACCATTTTGCTGTGAGAATTGGTAGTCCGAATAGAATCCGCATTTACTTTGTTGGATAAATTTGAGGGGAACCATATATTTGGAAGCTGAAGGTGACTGAATATGAGGGGGCTGGACATGAAGGGAACATTCATTTATTCTACAACAGAATGAATTAGTGTTATTCTTGAAGTTTACAAATTGTTTGTGGATCTTGTGTTACAGTCTTGTAACAAGCAGGATGATATATTGCAGCAAAGTAAAAGGTGACCAGAGTTGGCCAAACTTTCCACCTCTGTTTAGGGATGAGCCAAACATACCTGGGTTTTGGTTCCTGAGGTTTAGCTGTGCATACCAAAACTTCTGATGTCAAATTCAAACCCCATTGAAGTCTGAGAACTGCCCCAGGGACACATACCAATGAAAAAAAAAAAACAATTTTTGTAATTTAATTATGCTGAAAGTGTGTCTATAAAAATTCAGTGATCCAAAAAAACTTCCTTGAAGATCCCCTAAACCTGCCCGTCAAGTGACACACCCAGGGGCGGACTGACCATTTGGAAACTCGGGCACTGCCCGAGGGCCCGGGGTTAGTAGGGGGCCCCATGAGATGCCCCTGGTACCTTTTTCATAGGCTTTTTTGAGTTTGGGCAAGGACACAGGGGCCCCATGATCCCCTATTGCCCGGGGGCCCCATGAGTTGTCAGTCCGCCCCTGGCACACCTCTACCATGTTAACACAATAGTATAGCAAAAGTGACATTTATACATTTATAAAGCAAAAAGGCTGTTTAGCCACTTCAAGACCGAACTGTTTTACCCCCTTTCTGTCTAGACCATTTTTTCATATTTCAGCGCTGTCACACTTTGTCATGCAACACTGTACCCTAATGAATTTTATAGCTAGAGTTTTTTGTGGTATTCAATCACCACTGGGTTTTATTTTTTTATTTGCTATATAAAGAACAGAATATTTTTTAAAACAATGTTTTTTCTTAGTTTGTGTTATAAAATTTTGCAACTAAATAATCTTCCTTCATATATTTTGGCCAAATGTATTCTGCTACATTTCTTTGGTAATAATAACCCAAAGTAGTGTATATTACTTGGTCTTTGTGAAAGTATTTATAGAGTCTACAAACTATGGTATATATACTTGAAAATAGATCAGTCCTGATGTTACGACTGCCTCTCTCATTTCTTGAGGACCTAATATGCCTTAACAACACAAATCCCCCTAAAATCCCCCAAATACCCCCCTTTCTTTGGAAAATTATGAGATAAGTATTTTTTTGTTTGTGTCACAAAATTGTCAGTTTAACAAGCTATTTCTCACACACTACATAG
This sequence comes from Staurois parvus, assembly GCF_062004578.1. Classification (NCBI taxonomy): domain Eukaryota; kingdom Metazoa; phylum Chordata; class Amphibia; order Anura; family Ranidae; genus Staurois; species Staurois parvus. The sequence goes on from NW_028317890.1 coordinate 1,874,597, forward strand.
CCATTCTTACAATTACAAAAGCATTCAACTAATCCTCCCGTGTATGGGGATACCACAGGTGTGAGACTTTGTCACAGTCTAACCACACAGAGGGGCCCACAATCCAAGGAGCACCTTCTGGCTTTCTAGGAGTATAAACTATGCATCTAATTTCCTTACTGCCTATCATATTTTTGGAGGCCCTGGAGCACCAAAACAGTGGAAACACCTACAAAATGTGACATTTTTGAAAGCAAACACCCCAAGGTATTCTCTAAAAGACATAGTGAGTCTTTTGAAAATGTATTTTTTTTGCCACAAATTTTTGAAAAATTGGGGAAAAATTAAAATGTTTTTTTTTCTTACACAAAGTTGGCATCAAATAACATATTTCTAACACACAGCATATGAATACTTCTAATTACACCTCAAAACACATTCTACTATGCCTCCAATATGTGGATACATATGTGTGAGACTTTTTCACAGTTTAGCAATATAGAGGAGCTCAAAATCCAAGAAGCACCTTTAGGCTTTCTAGGGGCATAAACTAAAATTCTAATTTCCTGGCTACATATCACATGTTTGGAGGCCCTGGAGTACCAAAATTATCAAAGTTATCAAAAATTAAGGGAATAGATCATAGTGCAACCCCATAAAATATGAACACTTTATCACCACTCATCAAGTGATGTGAGGAAACATTTTGATTGATGGCTGTGATGTGCTTTTGATTCATTACTTTTGTGAGTGCATTTTTTATTTGAATAAAGTGTTCATATTTTATAGGGTTGTACTATGATCTATTCCCTTTATTTTTGATCACATACACCTTAATTCCACTGGATATCCAAGAGCATGTTCCCTTAAAGGGCCAGAACTAATGAAGTAGCTACTAAGGATCGGTAGTGGATAAGCAGAATTTGGTTTCATCCCTAAGCGTGTATGACCTATTTGTTAGGTAAGGGAAGAAGGTGAGTGCATGGTGCATTGTGCACCTACACGGTGATAGGAAACACCACAATATAGTCGCCACGGTGGAGAAGGGGCAGACTGACAACTCATGGGGCCCCCGGGCAATAGGGGATCATGGGGCCCCTGTGTCCTTGCCCACACTCAAACCACACCCAAAAAAGCCTATGAAAGGTACCAGGGGCATCTCATGGGGCCCCCTACTGACCCCGGGCCCTTGGGCAGTGCCCAAGTACCTGAATGGTCAGTCCGCCCCTGCAGTGGACTATTGCATATATGTTCACCATAATTTGGAGTCACATATCATTTGTTTAATGTGAGTGGATACTGTAACACACTTAATTTTTGGTTATATAAAACGGTGTTGCACTATGGCATGTTTTATTTTGCATGAATCTGGAATCTAAAGAAGCACAATACGTGGAAGGAACATATCATGGATCAGAAATTTGGAGAAACATTTCCCTTATAAAGCGAGTTTTTGTCCTATTATAATCTATAGGTCAATGGTCAAGGTGAGCAGGGAGTGGGGCCACAAGTCAAGCACGGTGTTGATTATTGCTGGATGATAACACAACATATACTGGATTGGACGTTTATTATTGGAAAAACATTTTCTTGGACTGTCACTTTATGTTTCTAAAGCTTATGGTTCTATTTATGATGAGATAGCGCACCACATTTTTTTCATGTATGTAAACAATACAGTTCTCTTCCCTGTCAGCTCCTGCACACTGCTTTGTATGGCTCTGCATAGCAGTGTGCTTATAGTTGAAAGCACTAGCACAGCACACTGTGAAACAGCACACAGTGTGCTGGGGAACAGACTGACCCAGGAGGGGTTATTGTACTGGGGAACAAATTCAGTCTGTCTACAGTACAACTTCCCCCCCCTCCCCAGGTCAGTCTGTCTCCAGTTATATGATGATGCTGTACTGGTGGCAGTACGTTAAAAACAAAATTGTGATTTTTTTTTTTTTAAGTTCTTTAAAGCGTTACTAAACCCAGGACCCTGCATTCACTATATCTGGTCTTCCACAGTACACAGAACATGGAAATGCAGTTATTTTAGTAAACATATATGCTAAATAGTATATATATATATATATATATATATTTCTCATCAGTAGTTACAGCAGTCTTGTGACTTCTATCAGTGTCCAGCAGAGCACATGTTAAAGCTTGTAGGAGGAGTTTTCATTCTCCTTTGACTGCCCTATGAGGCTGCATGACCCCTGACTCCCTGTCTGGACAGTGCTAATTGGCCCTGTGCTGATCACATGCCCCCTCCCAAAGAAATAAAAAAACTCTCTAGCAATACATACTAAACTGAGCATGTGCAGAGTGACTCCTAGAGCTCTGTGCTATCAGAAGATGGACTGGGGACAGTAGAAGAAGGGGAGGATCAGAGAAGACAGGATCAAGCAGCGTTTTTACACAATGCACAGGATTAACCCCTTAGGTTCCACAGTGAGTATGACAAGCATGATTTACTGCATATACAGTACAGGCAGATTTCACTGTTATGGGTTTAGTAACGCTTTAATTTTCCCGAAATTGTGTCTTACTAAATATTGTGGATTGTCTACTTTCCAAAAAAGGATCATTTTGGGATTTTGGGGGGGGGGGGGGTTATTTGTACTATTGTGGCATTTTCGGGCCTCAAGAAATGAATGAGATAGGCCGACAGTACATCAGGACTGATCGATTTTCAGATAAATACCATAGTTTGTAGACTCTATAACTTTCCTACAGACTAAATAATATATACTTATTTGGGTTATTTTGCCAAAGAAATGTTCCAGTATACATTTGGGCCTAAACTTATGAAGGAAGATTATTTATTTGCAAAATTTTATAACAGAAAGGAAAAAAAAAATATTTTTTTTTATTTGCAGTCTTTTTTCATTTATTTAGCAACAAAACAGTGCTGATTAAAGTGTTATTAAACCCACAATAGTAAAATCAGTATATGCAGTAAAGCATGCTTGTTATACTCACTGTGGAACCTAAGGAGTTAATCCTCTACATTGTGTAAAATTACTGTTTAATCCTGACTTCTCTGATCCTCCCCTTCTTCCAGTACTCCCCTCTTATCTCCTAAGACATATTGTTTTTTTTTTCTTGGGAGAGTGCATGTGATCAGCACAGGGCCAATCAGCACTGTCCAGAAAGAGGTCAGGGGTTATGCATCCTCTTAGAGCAGATAGAAAACTCCTCCTACAAGCTGTAACCAGTGCTCTGATAGAACACTGGACACTGATAGAAGTCACAGGACCGCTCTAACTGCGGATGAGAAAAGGTATTTAGGCGGTTTATACAGTGGATATAAAAAGTCTACACACCCCTGTTAAAATGTCAGGTTTCTGTGACGTAAAACAAATTGCGCAAAGATATAAATCATTTCAGAACTTTTTTCACCTTTAATGTGACCTATAAACTGTACAACTCAATTGAAAAACAAACACATTTTTTTTGGGGGGGGGCAGTAAACGAAAAAAAAACCTAAAATAATGCGGTTGTATAAGTCTGTATACACTCTTATAAATGGGGATGTAGCTGTGTTCAGAATTAAGCAATCACATTCAAAATCACGTTAAATAGGATTCAGTGCACACCTGCCATCATTTAAGTGTCTCTGATTAACCCCAAATAAAGTTCAGCTGTTCTAGTAGGTCTTTCCTGTCATTTTTCTTAGTCGCATCCTGCAGCAAAAGCCATGGTCCGCAGAGCGCTTCTAAAGCATCAGAGGGATCTCGATGTTAAAAGGTTTCAGTCAGGAGAAGGGTACAAAAGAATTCCAAGACATTAGATATACCATGGAACACAGTGAAGACAGTCATCAAGTGGAGAAAATATAGCGCAACAGTGACATTACCAAGAACTGGACGTCCCTCCAAGATTGATGAAAATACGTGAAGAAAACTGGTCTGGGAGGCTGCCAAGAGGCCTACAGCAACATTAAATAAGCTGCAGGAATATCTGGCAAGTACTGGCTGTGTGGTACATGCGACAACAATCTCCCGTATTCTTCATATGTCTGGGCTATGGGGTAGAGTGGCAAGATGGAAGCCTTTTCTTACAAAGAAAAACATCCAAGCCCGGCTACATTTTGAAAAAACACATCTGAAGTCTTCCAAATGTATGTGGAACAATGTGTTATGGTCTGATGAAACCAAGGTTGATCTTTTTGGACAAAATTCCAAAAGATATGTACATCACCAAAAGAACATCATACCCACAGTGAAGCATGGTGGTGACAGCATCATCCTTTGGGGCTGTTTTTCTTCAGCTGGAACTGGGGCCTTAGTCAAGGTAGAAGGAATTATGAACAATTCCAAATACCAGTCAATATTGACACAAAACCTTCAAGCTTCTGCTAGAAAGCTGAACATGAAGAGGAACATCATCTTTCAGCATGACAATGACCCAAAGCATACATCCAAATCAACAAAGGAATGGCTTCACCAGAAGAGGATTAAAGTTTTGGAATGGCCCAGCCAGAGTCCAGACCTGAATCCAATCGAAAATCTGTGGAGTGATCTGAAGAGGGCTGTGCACAGGAGATGCCATCTCAATCTGACAGATTTGGAGTGTTTTTGCAAGGAAGAGTGGTCAAATATTGCCAAGTCAAGATGTGCCATGCTGATAGACTCATAGCCAAAAAGACTGAGTGCTGGAATAGAATCAAAAGGTGCTTCAACAACGTATTAGTTTAATGGTGTGCACACTTATGCAACCATGTTATTTTAGTTTTTTTACTTCCCTCCACCTAAAAGATTTCAGTTTGTTGTTCAACTGAGTTGTACAGTTTATAGGTTACATTAAAGGTGGAAAAAGTTCTGAAATGATTTATCTTTGTCTCATTTGTTTTCATCACAGAAACCTGACATTTTAACAGGGGTGTGTAGACTTTTTATATCCACTGTATTTACTAAAATAATTTAATTTCCATGTTGTGTGTACTGTGGGAGACCAGAGACAGTGAATGCAGGGTCCTGGGTTTAGTAACACTTTATATACCACCAAAAGAAAGCTCTATTTGTGTGAACAAAATGATAAACATTTCATTTGAATACAGCATTGCATGACTGCACAATTGTCAAAGTGTGACAGCGCTGAAAACTGAAAATTGGCCTGGACAGGAAGGGGGTGAAAGTGCCAGGTACTGAAGTGGTTAACCCCCCCCCCCCCCAAAAAAAAATCTATATTACTGCAGTTTACCGAATCTTAGATATGGTGGCTGTATTAATTTCTTTTTTTTTAGACCAGTGCTTCTCAACCTTTTGCCAGTCACGACGCCCAGTTCAGTCACGTGTTTTCTGTCTTGGGCTTGGTCCACATTACTGCATGTCTGGGAGCATGCACAAAACCTTGTGTGCTCCCGGCATGCAGATGAATGCACTGATCTTTAGCAGATGCACAGGGGTGTCATTAATTCTTAATTGTACCCCCACACATTGGCAAACACAGTGCATTTTTGGTGCCGCATGGTTTAAAAAAGGACTTCTTTACCTGTGTTTCTGCGGGTTGGGCACTGAAATGAATTGGCTGTCCTACATACAACATTTAGCCACACAGATGTGAACCAAAGGCTCATTCACGTGTGAGGTTGGGGGATAGTAAAACCATGCAATTGAGCTGCGTTTTTAGCCAGGGCTGCGCACTTGCTGTGGCCATGGCTGGAATCATACCCCCAGGTGAATGAGGTTGTGCTGCAACTACGTGCAGTTTAGAGGAGGAGCAGGAACTTGGTTGGATCTGAATGCCTTTTTCAGCCAGGATGCAGTAACACCCCGATGAGGCTGTTTTAGACCTTTTTCTCTTTATTTTCAGCTGTTATCTGGCCAGTATACCTATTAATTTTCAACTTCCTTTAGCCTCCCTAGCGGTCTGATTATGGCAGTATTTATGTGCTCAAAGCAGTACATTTTTTTGCATGGAAATATGTATTTTTTTTATTGTAGGCCTGTAATTTTTAGGAATAACTCACTGAAATCTATCCGAACAAGAGTCTAGTAAACATCCCGGGTATGTTAAAGTTTGAAACACAAAATCATAATTTAATAAATAATCATAAAAAATATTAATATAATAATAATAAATTTATTTCAATAATATAATCAACCCAAAAACACTGAAATTTGAAATATAGCGCCAAGTTCGCACATCACTGAGCAAAGTCGCAAAATCGTTTTCAGTGTCTGATGACGAATTCCCCACGAATCATTATCACTGAATTCTGCAAGTGGTTCTAATTTACTATCGCTGTTCTCTAGCTGGTCTAAAACCGATTTTGACCTAAAGAGATGCTTTTTGGACGCCATGGACATTTCTCAGTTTCCAGGCAGAAAGAACAGTCAAAATGCAGGCAGGGTACAGGACAAAGCACTAGGGACAAAATGTATGTGAAATGGTTTGATACAGTAATGTAATACTATGTGATTTTAGTGTATTTAGTGAATGTCACTTTTTCACATTTTTTAATTTCCCGCCAGTTCCGTCCCCCGTACGTCCCGGGGAACGGAACCCAGAAGACGGATGCCGGCAGGTCGAGCGGAGGACATTACAGGGGACACTGCAGGACGGACATTGCGGGAGCAAAGAACAAGGTAAGTGAAGAAGGGATCCCGGAGCAGTACCGCATGGTAAGCCCGAGTGTAGCTCGGGGTTACCGCTTGTGGTGCTGAAACTTTACCCCGAGCTACACTCGGGAATACTGCCAGGGAGGCTAAGAAACCAAGACAAAAGCAGCAGATAGACCAGACTTCCTCACCCTTTTCAATGCAGAGGAACCCTTGACATAACTTTCCAGTCTCAGGGAAGCCCTGCTAAAAATGACTCTATCCACAATTCATGATACATCAGTGTGATAGAGGTAAGAATGCTCCTTACACTTGTGGTCATTGGGAAGAATAACCCCCCTTGCAGATTGCTAAAAAGCTCAATGGTGTCAGTGGGAACTTACCTGAGAGGCAAAAATTGCTCAAGGAACCCCTGGAGGAACCCTGGTTAAGAAGCCCTGAGTTAGAGAGTTGGAGCAAACCATTTAACACTGACAGGGGTGCTTACAATGGTCAGTTTTTATTCATTTATGAAAAACCTTTATCCCATAAAGAAAAAAATAACTTGCTGCAACTCCCTTGTTAAAGTGTTAGTTGAACTTCAGCTTTATCTTGTTAGTCAAGTCCATCTAAATCCACCACCACCCATTCCCCACACTGACAGTGCTGCTGTTGAAAGGTGTTGCTGTGGTTCCTCAAGAGTCTCTAGGACAGAATTTGTTTTGGTGACAGGATCACCGTGTGAAAATAAATGAAAAAGACCTAAAAATGAAAACAAAAGCAGCCGCCACATGTAAGAATTGGTATGCTGCAACATATAAAAATGTTGTTTTTGGATTCAATACTGCTTTAACCAGGGGCGTCCCTAGGGTTGGTGTCACCTGGTGCGGTAACACTTGGTGTCACCCCTCCGACGATCCCCGCAGGATGGATCAGATCTGCGGATTGAGCATAATGGATCACAGTCCGATCCATTATGCTCCCCAATCCGCAGATCCGATCCATCCTGCGGGGATCGTCGGCTTGCAACTTATACAGGGTTAACTGATCTCTCCACAATCTCCACCTAAAGGTAAGTTTTAAAGCAATCCGACGATCCCCGCAAGATGGATTGGATCTGCAGATTGGGGAGCATAATGGAACGGACTCGGATCCATTATGCTCAATCCGCAGATCTGATCCATCCTGCGGGGATTGTCAGCTTGCTTTAAAACTTACCTTTCCGTGGAGCGGGTCTGGTGTCACCCCGTGCGATAGGTGTCACCCAATGCAGTGCGCACCCCCTGCACCTACCAAGGATGCCACTGGCTGTAACTTAGACAGAGTTCCTTCTCTTGCTATCAGCCTCCTCCAAATTCCCAGATTTCTTTTTTATTGCAGTTCTCTGACTTCCTGTCTGAGGGTGGCTACGTTCTTTTTCCATGACTCCGCTGTGTATAGAAATGTGGCCATCCTGTATTACTGGCTCCCAAGATGGACTAGGGACTAGCGACTATGGGAGGTATAGTGTGCAGAGCAGGGGCGGACTGACCATTTGGGAACTCGGCACTGCCCAAGGGCTCAGGGTCAGTAGGGGGCCCCATGAGATGCCCCTGGTACCTTTCATAGGCTTTTTTGGATGTGGTCTGAGTGTGGGTGAGGACACAGGAGCCCCATGATCCCCTATTACCCGGGGCCCCCATGAGTTGTCAGTCCGCCCCTGGAGCAGAGAGCAGTGCCCATGACCACAACTAACATACACTGCTTGTTCAATACAAACACAAGTCAGTGGAAAAGGAAAGGTTCTGGAGATCATGAAGACAAAAGACACAAATGAGTTCATGTAAAAGAGATTTCGGGTGATTAGGTAATGGATGTGTATGGATTATTTGGGCAGAATGAGAACATCGTTTAGTGTCACTATAAGGTCATCAGATTCATGTTGCCATTTGCCGATCTCTTTCCATCCGATCATATCAGCCGATTGATCTGTGTGTGTGTGTGTGTGTGTAATATTTCCAGAAAGCTTTGCCACCCAGGGGTTAAACCTGCAGGAACGGAGTGCGTGGACACGGCACTTGTTGCCGAATGTGGACGATGAGAAAGCACTTCTGTCCACCCAGAGAGGACATGCATGTGTGGAGAGGTCCGGGCTACACTTGCGATTCTAGATGGGACCCTGTCAGCCGGCATTCTCCGCTAGGATCTGCACTAACTCCCCGTCTTCCTTCACACTTCACCATCCCTGGCCTCCCCAGACACATCCCCCGGTGGGCGGTCCGCCCGATGACAGCCTCTGCTCCAGCCCCGCCCACTTCACTATAGTCCCAACAAGCCTCCCAACACCTTCACCGAGCGAGTTTCCCCACTTCGGCCACGCCCCGCTGTCACTGCGCTCACTCGCTCATTGGCCCCAGCACTTTTGAGCGGCGTGTTTTAGTCCCGCCCCAGCCAGCGCCGCTGCGCGCCCAGGTCCGGAGCGCTTCCAGTTGAGAGATGGCGGCCGCGGCAGGTAGATCTCTGGTGCTGTTGCTCTCCAGGAGCGGCGGGGGGCTGGCGGTGCGCTCTCCCGGACTCGGAGGCAGCAGGCACCGGCCTGACAGGACGGTGAGTGAGGAGCGGGGCTGTGACGGGGGAGCTCCGGGCCGGGGACGACGGTGCGGTCTGCTGTGTCAGGACGAGGAGGGAGGCGCCCCGGGGCGGGGTGTCCAGGGAACTCCCGGCTTGTGCTGCAGCGGTTGCTTTAGTAACTCGGCGGGGCTGCTGCTGACAGCGGGCAGGGAGCCTCCCTGACTGAGGACACTTCGTACTGCACGGCTGTCCATCCATGTGCCGCCCCCGACCTGCTCTGCTACTAACTTTACCGATCCCGGCCATGGCACAGTGCTGCAGTACCGGGCTGTCCACCTGAGGGGGGCTCTCCTCCCTGGGATGGGGGGCAGACCTGGCATCCTTCACAGGGATCCCTGCAGTCTCAGCTGTCACTGCTCCCTCCATCTCCTCCACTGCAGTCCTCTCCTGTGATGGGGATCCAGCAATGTGTGCCCCCAACATTCCCTGCATCGGGGGTCTATGGGGGAGTAGACATTGATCGGGGGGGGGGGGGGTGGCAGGCCCCCCTGCACACAGCCGGCTCATGCATGGGCCCCAGGACATGGGAAATCAGGAAGTATGATTGGCCCTCCCAGGAAGGGGCTTATGTTTGCAGATCATGTGCAGAGCTCCCATCTCCCTGTCCTGGGATCATTGGATCCAGTGCTGCTTCCTCCTCTCTGTACATGGAGAGCTGCACCATGCCTGCACTCTGCTGGGTGGATGGGAGACATCTGATCACAGTGCTACTTGTGTCTGACAACTGTTATTATAGGTGCTCATAGCTGGCGCTTCTGTGTAGTTTGGTTTTTTTAACTGGATGATACTAAAAGATACATTTTTATTTTTTGCTACACTGTTTCTGTAGCTCAGTACATTGGTGTGGTATGGCCGGCCAGAGAAGTGGACACAGTGTTGGTGTCATGTGATGAAATCATGGTATTGCTGGGTTGCTACACATTTCTGTATTGGATTGAATGTAATGTCTGCCTGTTCAGTTACAGGTATAGGCCCTGGTCCCTCTTCTACCTATTCCTGTAAAAAAAAAAATTAAAATTAAATATTGATATGTAGAAAAAAAAATAGAGGTATATATCAGCAATACACTAAATTAGCCAATGCCTGGCCCCTACTAGCAGTATACTACGAGGCCAATGCCTGGCCTCTGCGGGCGCCGTGCAATGCGGCCAATGCCTGGCCTCTGCGGGCGCCGTGCAATGCGGCCAATGCCTGGCCTCTGCGGGCGCCGTGCAATGCGGCCAATGCCTGGCCTCTGCGGGCGCCGTGCAATGCGGCCAATGCCTGGCCTCTGCGGGCGCCGTGCAATGCGGCCAATGCCTGGCCTCTGCGGGCGCCGTGCAATGCGGCCAATGCCTGGCCTCTGCGGGCGCCGTGCAATGCGGCCAATGCCTGGCCTCTGCGGGCGCCGTGCAATGCGGCCAATGCCTGGCCTCTGCGGGCGCCGTGCAATGCGGCCAATGCCTGGCCTCTGCGGGCGCCGTGCAATGCGGCCAATGCCTGGCCTCTGCGGGCGCCGTGCAATGCGGCCAATGCCTGGCCTCTGCGGGCGCCGTGCAATGCGGCCAATGCCTGGCCTCTGCGGGCGCCGTGCAATGCGGCCAATGCCTGGCCTCTGCGGGCGCCGTGCAACGCGGCCTCTGCGGGCGCCGTGCAACGCGGCCTCTGCGGGCGCCGTGCAACGCGGCCTCTGCGGGCGCCGTGCAACGCGGCCTCTGCGGGCGCCGTGCAACGCGGCCTCTGCGGGCGCCGTGCAACGCGGCCTCTGCGGGCGCCGTGCAACGCGGCCAATGCCTGGCCTCTGCGGTGTTATCCTACATAATAGTCTGACCCAGTGATTTTCTGCCTTACGCAAACTGATTATAATATGTACAGATATACATATATTTATGGTCCTCATGTGTAAGTCTGAAATTCATTGAGTTAGTCTTATGCGTGGTGTAGCCCGGCGCTGGCGGGGGCCGGCCAGTGGCCACGTAGCCCGGCGCTGGCGGGGGCCGGCCAGTGGCCACGTAGCCCGGCGCTGGCGGGGGCCGGCCAGTGGCCACGTAGCCCGGCGCTGGCGGGGGCCGGCCGCTGGCCACCTAAGCAGTGCTGGTAGAGGCCACACTGTGTTTGCAGTTTCCTCTTCTGGCACTTCTCAGTCTGCACTCTGCCAGACTTGCATTTCAGTGCTATTTTTGGTAGGAAGCATCTCATTAATAAAAGATGACAGTGTTAATATGGAACATCTTTTTGGAAACGTCTTTCCGTGAATGAGCAGATTTAGTGTTTGCTGATGGAGTTGCTGGCTGCAGCGTACAGGAAATGACATTTTCATGACCAGGCTGGGTCAACAGACGCTTTGCTGTGTCTCTGCATGCTTATATGTCATTTTTTTCTCTGCCTGTTCAGATGATGGTTTCTTTTATATGATTCTTCGTTTTCTTAGACTTGGTAGAGAAGGATGACAGGTCAAGTCTGCTTGTATAATAGAATTTTAATGTTGAGCTATCCAGTTTTTGTTCTTTTTAGCTGGTGATGGAGGTCAGTGTGGTCGGCTGTGTGATATATATAATTGGTGTGCTGATATATGCCATAGGTTGGCAGGAACATGCTACTTCATGGAACTTGGTACTTTATTTTAAAGCTGGTGATTGTTCAGAATATTGCATACTAATATTGTATTAATAATCCTCACATGCTGTAATGTGTTGGCCAGAATTTAGCCCCCCCCCCCCCCCGAAAGCTATTAATGTAATGTTTTTCATGTGTTTTACAGACTGAATAAAAACTGGACATGCAAAATATAGAAGATGCTCGTGCTTATTTTCACTTTTTCTGAAACTGCTAGCTCCCTGGCTGTCATGCTGAAGCCCTGGCTTCATTGATTTGTTTTTGTTGTTTTTTCTGGGGCGGGGGGGGGGGGGGGTCCTCATTGATTTGAAAATCCTATGTGGGTCATAAAAGCTGAAAGAAATGGCCAGAAATCTTTATCTACAATCCTGACCAGATCAGTGGCTCAGTGTATTGATGCAAGAGGTTCATTCCAACAGCCAGATAATTGGCTTTGTCAGTCAAGCAAGGGTAGCATTCATATTCCTCACATGAACATTTAAAGTGAACCTTCGTGTGCTAGGTTTGCTTTACTCCCTCCCCACCCTTCATTCCTTAGTAGTGAATACTCATCTGTACTTGCCCCCCACTATGTTCATCTGCAGGTAGTGAAGAAAACACCAGGTACTTCTGGATATAGAGGTGCATGTGACTCACTTCATGTGAAAGTACTGGCCATTTGGGGAGAGTTCATAGCCCTTTATAACAGGCCAGTTGATTGAGTTATGGTTTACTCAGGTCCAGGGGCAGACTGACAACTCATGGGGCCCCCGGGCATTAGGGGATCATGGGGCCCCTGTGTCCTTGCCCATACTCCAAAAAGCCTATGAAAAAGGTACCAGGGGCATCTCATGGGTCCCCCTACTGACCCTGGGCCCTCGGGTCGGGCAGTGCCCGAATTTCCAAATGGTCAGTCCGCAACTGCTCAGGTCAGCTTTGCCCTGCATGAAGATGAACTGGAAACCTCAACCAGGTGTAGAAAATCCAGCCAAGGGGTGATCTGCACCAAACTGCAGAGAGGTGTGTTGGCGTTTACCATAGTTGCAGGCCTTAAGTGACTGCCATGCTTTCCTATATACTAATCAAGGAATTTGGTCCCTGTTGAATGTGGTGGTTATAGTCTAGCTTGGACCTTCAGTTGTACATATTTTAATAACTAAGCATGTCCAGAACATTACTATGACTAGTAGTTGGCCACATTCAGTTGGACTTGTTATGTGAAATTGAAGATGTTTTGCTAGTCATCCAGGAAGGCATCCTCATCTCTTGAGACGGGTAGCAAAAAGTCTTCAACATTGCAGAAGAAGTTCAGTTGACTTGAACAAACTACTTCCAGCTATACCATGACCTGGATAAATTAGAACTTTCAAAGACATCACTAAACTGCAGTTGTAGAATTGATTGGCCTAACACAAGGGTAGACCACTTCGGCACTCCTGCTGTGGTGAAGCTACAAATCCCACCATGCCTCTTCCTCTGGGGGTCATGCCTGTGGCTGTTAGCCATGCAGTGTCCCTTTAGATTTTCACCACAAATGGCTTGCTGAGGTTGCCTACCCCTGGCCGTAGTATATTTTCTATCATATCTGCCCACATTTTACTAGTAGCACTTAGCCCAAATGTTAGGGAGCTCAACCAACTGGATTCAAAGTGAAAATTAAACCAGAGAAGTGTACAGAATAGTAAAGGTTATTGACCAGCAGGACTTACAATTGTATGAATTTGCTAGCAGGTTCACTTAAAGGGTAAGACACCTTAAAAAAAAAAAAAAAAAGTGAGGCTAGTCAAGAAATATGGATATCCGGATGATGACTATCTCTGCCCAGGGGTGGACTGACCATTTGGAAACTCAGGCACTGCCCGGGGTCAGTAGGGGGCCCCATGAGATGCCCCTGGTACCTTTTTCATAGGCTTTTTGGAGTTTGGGCAAAGACACAGGCCCCATGATCCCCTATTGCCTGGGGGCCCCATGAGTTCTCAGTCCGCCCCTGTCTATGCCCTTAATTTTTTCTGCTTGGTAAGAGAACATTTTTGTGTCTTTAGCACAGAAGTCTTGGATTGTGGAGCACTATTTGCGTATCTTACTTTTTCCGAGAGAGACTGTCATCTTGGCCATTCAGGCTACTTTCACACTGATCCTAGTAAAAACATTTAAGTGTTTTTTTTTTTTCCACGTTTATACCACATTTTTTTTATTGACCATGACTCAAACGCACTGCAGGTATGTTTTTGCTGCATTTTTGCTGCATTTTCCATTTATTCAATGGGAAGGTGTGTTTTTTGGTGCTTTTTATTTTTGCACACCAAAGCTGCACTAAAAATGCAGCAAGCAGGATGCAAAATAAAAACACACCTAAACTGCAATGGATCAGTGTGAAGATTTCCATAGGAAAAAAGTGGGGAGGAAAACGAATCTGTGTGAAAGCAGCCTAAATTGACAGTTTTTATGAAAGTTTTTGACTCCACTGAAAGTACATGCTCCTGTCATTGAAGAATGAGTAGGGATCAGATGTGCCCTTTCAGATGCTTATGGACCTTCTGATGGAAAGTGAAGGAAGGATGTGTCCTCACCTGTTCCTCAGATATGTGAATTGGCCATATTTCATTCTAGGTCTAGTTGGTGAGACCTATTCTGTGTTAATTCAATGCTTTAATATAGGCTACTGTATAAAATGTTAAACTATTGCTTAGTAAAATATTAAACTACTATATGAAATATTAACATTTTCTGCAGTTCTCATTCTTCATATTAGTTATGTAATCGGCCATTGTGAAGTAAAATGTATATTAAAGAGGACATGGGAATGTGTAAGCCTAGATCCGCATGTGTTTGACAATCCAAGTTTGGGATTTTGTTTTCTATTCTATTGTGTGAAGTTTTGACTTTGTTATAGAAGAAGATTGTTACTTGAAAATATCAGTAAAAATCAATGAAACATTGTTTCAACCTTAACAATAAATACAGGAAAGTGGAGATTCTGATGGCTGCATGACATTTGGAAGAAGATCCTAAGGTTGCATCTTGGTGTCACACACCAGCAGTTACATTTAAGTTGACTTTCTTCTTCACCATGATTAAGGCTCTGTTCACACTCTTGCAACATAAGATCTGACTTGTGAAACCCAAAGTCGCAGGACATAGGAAATGCCATGTATCTCTGAGAGCTGTTCCAATTTTCAATTCTGAAGTCACTGCGACATAAGGTTTTCCGCACTACTTTGATGCGACATTGATACGGCTTCAGTGCCAGTAGGTGTAGTATTATTATTATACAGGATTTATATAGCGGCAACAGTTTGCTCTGCGCTGTACATAATAATGGGAGACAGTACAGTAACAATACGATTCAATACACGAGGGGATCGAGGGCCCTGTCCCTTGAAGCTTACAATCTAGGAGGTGTAAATGTCTTAAAGTCGCACTGAAAATTGTGCGACTTTAAAGTCGGCTAGTGTGAACTGAGCATAGGAAAGCATTACTCTCTAGTAAAAGTCTATAACAATGTTGTTTAGTATGAGCAGTTAAAGCAGAACAAAGCCTTTTTTTTTTTTTTTTTGTTTTGAATTGCAAACTATCTAAAAGTGCGAGTTAGGCTCACTTCACACTAGCTTTGTCAGCAGGCGTCAGACAGGCGTTTGGGAAGCGTTTTTAACGCTTCTCAAATGCCTGTGAAAATTCTGCACATGGCAGCACACAGTGCTGTTCACACTGAAGCATTAGTGTTGCGTCCTGGCCAGGGCGGACTGACCATTGGGGAACTCGGGCACTGCCCGAGGGCCCGGGGTCAGAAGGGGGCCCCATGAGATGTCCCTGGTACATTTCATAGGCTTTTTTTGGGTGTGCTTTGAGTGTGGGCCCGGGAGCCCCATGAGTTGTCAGTCCGCCCCTGGTCGCAGCAAAACTGACGCCTTGGGGTTTATTTACTAAAGCTGGAGAGTGCAAAATCAGACTCCCTTCTGCATAGAAACCAATCAGCTTCCAGGTTTCATTGCCAAAGCTTCATTGAACAAGCTGAGGTTAGAAGCTGATTGGTTTCTATGCAGAAGGGAGTCTGATTTTGGACTCTCCAGCTTTAGTAAATAAACCCCCTTGTGTCCAGTCAGGAGGAGTTGAAGCCTCCCATTCAAGTCTATGGTGCTGCTCTGCAAACGTCTGGCAGGCATTTATGGTGCGGTTGCAGAGCGTTAATACCATTTAACTTCATTATAGGTGTTTGTGGTGTGGTTTTAACGCTTGGCAAATGCCTATCAACCGCCTCAAAACTGAGGGAGGTGTTCTGTAATCTTAATACACTTCCTTTCCTGGATCACAGCACTGATCCTCCATAAACCGTACAAAGAGTGAGTGTTGTCACCCTTGGACAGGAAGTGAATTAATGTCAGACCGGTCAGGTGAAAATAAAAGGGTATGGGAGCCTAAAATGACAACTTCATGAAAACAATGCAGTGTCCATAGCAACCAGTAAGATTCCACCTCTTGTGTTTCTAGGGCAGGCAAGCTTGAAAAGTAAGTTTTCATTGCTCTGGGCAACTTCAGTCTGGAGATGGTGGCCAGCAGCGTCTTACAAACCTTGATCTGGATGCCTGAGAGACTTTTGGTGAATCCTGTTGTGTTCTCTACAGCAGCGTTTTTCAACCACTGTGCCGCGGCACACTAGTGTGCCGTGAGATATTGTCTGGTGTGCCGTGGGAAAAATTCCAATTTCATCTGTAACATGTGGCTTCGGCTCACAAATAGACCAATCATTAGAATCTAATGATTCAGTGGTCGGCAAGCCGCGGCTCGCGAGCCACATGCGGCTCTTTACCCAGTCTAATGCGGCTCTTCTGTGTGCCGGGCGCCTGCTCCCCTCCCTCCTCTCGGTCGGCCGCTCCCCTGCCTCCTCTCGGTTGGCAGCCCCAAAAGTCCGCGCGGACCTTTTAATCCGGCTTGCGGATGTGGCTGTCAGGATGTGTGTAGGCGGGGCAGCGTGCCGAACGTGAGGGGAGGGGAGCTAGGCTCCTCTCACAGTCCGCCCTGAAGACCCGAACGGCGCGGGAAGACAGCGAGAGGAACGCAAAAGGTAAGTGAATTGACACGGGGGACTTGGCTTACTAGAAGGGGGGGGGGGAATAGTACTGTGGGGGATGAAATACTATATGAGGGATGAATTACTTTATGAGGGATGAAATACTATATGGGGGGATGAAATACTATATGGGGGATGAATTACTATATCAGGGATGAATTACTATATGAGGGATGAAATACTATATGGGGGGATGAAATACTATATGGGGGGATGAAATACTATATGGGGGGATGAAATACTATATGGGGGGATGAATTACTATATGAGGGATGAAATACTATATGGGGGGATGAAATACTATATGAGGGATGAAATACTATATGAGGGATGAATTACTGTATGAGGGATGAAATACTATATGGGGGGATGAAATACTATATGAGGGATGAAATACTATATGAGGGGATGAAATACTATATGGGGGGATGAAATACTATATGGGGGATGAAATACTATATGAGGGATGAAATACTATATGAGGGATGAAATACTATATGAGGGATGAATTACTATATGAGGGATGAAATACTATATGGGGGGATGAAATACTATATGGGGGGATGAAATACTATATGGGGGGATGAAATACTATATGAGGGATGAATTACTATGGGGGATGAATTACTATATGGAGGATGAATTACTATATGGGGGATTAATTACTATGCTTACTATGGGGGAATATTACTATACTTACTATGGATGACACATACACATCATTCATCTACTCTTGGTCCGGCCCCCGGGTCCAATTATAAAATACTTTATTATTTCATAATAAAGTAATTATAAAATAATTTCTTTGTGTTTGATTCCTATTCAAGAGAATTACTTTATATATAGTCAATATAGGCACAGAGGTAAATTTTTTTAACATTTTCTAATGGTGGTGTGCCTCGTGATTTTTTTCATGAAAAAAGTGTGCCTTTGCACAAAAAAGGTTGAAAAACACTGCTCTACAGAGAGAGGCCATGGGTCTAAAAGAAACAAAGTGTCCATCTGAGCCCCATGTGTACATTTGTAGCATGGTTTCCCCACAGTAAGGGAGTGTTAACTATAGAGAACAGTTTGCAGTAATCGCTTCCCATTTTTTTTTTAGACTTATTTTTCTATTACAGAAAGCACTTAAACAGTAATGGCTTTAATGCATATTCACCCCTAGGGACTAGATGGTGCCAATTTATCACTGCTAGTAGAAATACTAAACTGTACTTTAGTCATATATTCCTTTTTGGATTAACTGTGTCCCACATAGTGTTCCTCCTACATTTGTTTGATACTAAAAATAATTTTTTTAAATGAAAAATGTGTTCCTTGCCTTCTCTGAGCAAGCATGTAGACCCAATCCTCCTCTTCTCAGGTCCCCTGCTGGTTCTGGCTCCTCCCTCCTGAGTGCCCCCATGGCAAACCACTTGGTGTGGGAGCACTTGTGCATGCTTGCTTCTGAGCCCTGATCTGTGTGTCCATAGACAGTGTGGCTCAACCCTGCTCCACCGCTTCCTCCTTACTGGCTGTGGTTGACACAGCGGGAGCCAGTGTCTGAGCCAATGAGGAGAGAGAGAGTTTCTGCACTTGTGTACATCACTGCATCGAGATCAGGCTCAGGTAAGAGGGGATCTGGGGAGCTGCATGCAGAAGATGCATGAAGCTAAAAAAAACTTCAGCCTTTAGAGTCACTTTAAAGTGGTGCTAAGGCCTTTTTTGCTTCTTCTGCACTGCTTTCCCAAACTTACAATCAGGGAACATGCTTTAATAGCATCATCCCTATTCCCATCTTACTACTCTGGCCTACAAGTCCCATCGTTTGTTGTGCCAGTGTGCATACATGTCCCTTCATTCAGACCCAAGTATGGGAGTACTTCAAAAATAAGACGCGCCTCCAAGAGAAGTCATTGCCGCTGTCTCCTGAGGCAGCATGGTCTGTCTCTACCTTTAGTGGAGGAACAAAAACTTTATGCCCCGTACACACTAGAAGAAAATCGTATGAAAATTTTCATATGAGGACCAATCATCCAATATTTGGATTGTTAGTACACCGCTTTCGAGAGCCAATCACAACAATTCATGCGACAATATCCGAAGGGATAAGTGCGAAAATTTTTCTTGTACGATACACATTTAACCAGTACAGTAGTCATCCAAATATTCAATACATCACTGTCGAAATTCTTTTCTTTCATAGGAGAATGTTCGTATCTTTAGTAACCTTTTCACTTTTGATGGGAGACTAGCAGGCGAAATAAACTGGTGATCATTTGTCCGATATTCTCTTCGTGTATACGGGGCTTTACTCTTGGGCTGCCAGAGTGTGTCAATACAGGTAGTAATCTTAGGTCTCCCTGTAATCCTCTCCTGGGAGTGTTCATGAACAGGTGAATCGTTTGGTTGAACGGTTTTGGAAAGTAAATAAAGACTAAGCTCTGGATGACTATGCCGGACATTACTGTAAGTTGGTTAAACAATATGAAGAGAGAGGCTGGGGTCAGAAACACACTGTTGCTAGGATGCAGAATTTGTTACCCATGTAGAAAGAAATGACTGTTTCCTACATCCTAACGAGCTCAGCATTGCACATTTAATGGTTTCCTTCTGTATAGAGGAAATAATCCTAGTACTCCTTCCGTTCTTGATACTGTTAGCGTATTCCTTCATCGTGCATGCTATTCCACTACGGTCCTAATACATTGAGAAATTGCCCTTTGCCTTTTAATGCAATCATGGTTCACATAGTTGGCAATCAATATATTAATCACAGTAAGTAATTGATTTTTGTATAATGACTGACCAACCACTTCTTCTAAACCAGCCATATGTGTAAGAGGCTTTTCTCAAAATTAGACTCTTAGGAGCAGACGTCCAGCTCACATTTCTTTCATATTGCCTGTTCTTCATTAGCAAATAGTGGAATCAAAATAGACCAGAAATGCCCGTATGCTTTGTTCTCCCAAGTCTATGTGCTGTTTTGGAGTCTCCAGCTGTCCAATTGCTATTGCTTTGTAAATTGAGAAACACTATTTTTTTTTTTTTTACTGTTCCACCAGTCTGGGGGCTATAAATATCTATTTGATGACCCTATTTGGGATCAAAACGAATATGTTGCATGCCTAGCAAATATATCCATCTGTGCTACTACAGAAACAAAGTGCATCTGAAGCCTAACAATAAACGTCTCTGATTCTTGCTCCCTTTTGGTCAGTTAGGCCTCATTTACACGGGCACTGGGACCCATAGTCCTTGAATGGGTTGAGTAGCTTGAGCTACCAGGTACTAAATACAGGCAGCCTATTCAAGTTTACGAGGGCTCTTGTCCATATTGACAGGCATGTGTAAACATCCTCAAGTACAGTGTCTCCTTTAATGGCTACTCACCTGCACACCTGTCAAATTTAGATGAGTGCCTGTGTCCAAGCAGCTGCTGCATCCCTATATCCATGGAAGGACTGCCTGTATGCAGCACCTGGTGGCTCATGCTGCCTAAACACACGGGACTAGTCACTGACTTACAGGTCTTGGCAGCCATGTGAATGAGGCCTTTAAACCATCGAAAGTGTTTGATTATATGTGTTTGATAACGGAAAATACCTGTTGACCATGTCAAAAAATCAGTGGTGCTACAACCCTCATAGCATGTTTTCCATAAGGAGTATATATCTCACCGTGCAACTCTTGCAGTTTCCATCTGCTGAACCAGTAAATCAAATCCTATGCATCTGAATAAAACTTTCTAAAATTCATCTTCACCTAGTTGCAGATCCTAGAGTACAAATAGTTCCAGAATGCAGGCAACACTAGAGTACAAATAGTTCCAGAATTCAGTCAAACAAGACCTTACTCATAGCAATCATTACTATCAGCCAGCTTAGGCAAAAGATAACTGGGTAGGGCTGACACCTTTCAGTCCACAGAAATGCTGTGTGTTATCGGCCCCCAACAGAACTTTAAATTCTAAGTGCATTTCTTGTGGATCAGCATGTATATTTCTGTAGCTGCTGGGTCTTTAAATGAATAGAACACTTTATGGTCTTGTGTGAATTTCTATGTATCCATGTTCATGAATAATGTGCTGCGAAAACATGGTAAAGATCCCCATAAACTGGTAGTACACAGTTCAGTCTGATTGAACAGGTTTTTTTTGTTGTTTTTATACAGCCACACTAATATCTCTACTTAGACCAGCCATTGTCAACCAGGGTTTTGTGGGACCCCAGGGTCCTCCAGAAGTTTCTAGAGGTTCCCTGAGCTGTGGCTGATTGACCTCCCATTCGAAAGTTCCTGTGTAGTTCCATAACCAATGCCATTTGAAAAACCAGCTGCATAGCACCGGTTATCTTTTTGGATGTAAAGTGGTTTTCTTCCTATTGGCCACCAATGTAAGGGGCATGTTCCCTATAATCTCTAATAAATTGGTTTTAGCAGAGGTTCTCCAAGACCTAGAGATTATTCCAAGGGTTCCTCAGAGGATAAAATGTTTGAGAGGCTCACTTGGACCAAGTAAAGTACTGTGTGGTACAGGGAAATATGCACAAAGAGTGAATAATTTCTATCAGGGCTGCTTTGTTCTTGTCCAAATGCTTGTATGTACAACAGTCCTGTAAATGAGCAAAATTGGATTTGTATGGGAAGTTCTAAACTCCTGATCCCTGAGATGATCACTGAAAACATCTGCCTGTAAATTGCTCTAAGCATGGCATCGCTCAGAGTATCGGCTCAAAGCTAGAGATTACCATCACATAGCTAATGTAAGGATTAGTAGCACTGTGCTTCAAACCAGACCTTGTGCAGACTGCTTAGTCTCTTATGTTTGTGCATGACCCCTCTTTTATTAATTGTTTTTGAATGTTTTATACATTTCAGCATCTGCATACACTAATCCAGGGCTTGACAAGTGTGCTTTGAATCTAGGAGCCAGCTAAAAGTTAGGAGCCAATTTTTTTTTTTTTTTTTTTTTTTCATGGGTTGTCATCACCTGGGGTAAACCAAGTAATTTGTGCCTCATAACTTACTTGCAGCAGACAATAAAACCTTCTTCTAGGGGGAAACTCCTTATTATGATGTTATGCTGTTTGCCTTCTCACCAATTTTCACAAATTCCCCCTGGCATTCACCTCTTTGCAAATTCCTCTTCCCCACTCTTCACAAATCCCTCCATCTTCTTCACAAATTTGGACCCTACTACAGACTTTGCTCAGCTTCCATGGCTCACTCACTTCTACTCCTAGGCCGTGGTAGTCGGCTGGCCATGGATCTTCTGCCTTCTGCCAGATCCACTCCAAAACAGTCTGGGCATCTCGATCGACCAACACCACACATGCACACACCCTGATCTCTGACCCAGACCTGATCCCCAGTGGGTGACAGCAGGAACAGAATGGGTACTCTGGCACAACCTTTTTTTTTTTTTTTTTTTTAAATGCAGACAACTTTTATTGCCAAGATAATAAAGAAAATGGAACAGTCCTTACAGATACCACAATGACATTACTGCATCAACAGGATTACACATAAATAGAACAATGTGGATACGCAGATCCCGTAATGGACAGAATAACAGAAATAGCAATCAAACAAAACAGAGACCACAAGGATCCAAAGCCTTCTTGACAATACCATGCTTTTTCCTTTTTTTACCTTTTATTCTTTCCCGCCAAGATGTAAACATAAATGGGGGGGGGGGAGGATCAAAGCCAAAAACATGCCTTCAAACAATAAAAAAAAAAAATATCAACATCATCTGGTTCACCCGAGACATCTCATCAGAGAAAATGGGGAATGCACATGATCTCTCCTAAGGGGAGATGTGGATCCACACACCTGATATAAAATGTCACTCCTGCAAAAGTCGGTCTGCTATCAATTGAAGAGGGGCGAGCCCAGGTGTATCCAGCCAACCCTGCCATACCTGCTGGAACTTACGATAAGCATTGCGATGTTGATACGTGTGTTTTTCCTGCGGGAGTAACGAATTAACATAATCTATCCGTTGCTTACTAGTCGGCAGAGCCGATGATAACCAGCAGCTTGCTATCAACTTCCTAGCCAGATATAAAAGTCTCAATACCATAATATACACTCCTGGTTGGAACAGTTCTTGGTCCAGTGCCCTCAGTAGACATTGCAAGGGATCCTGGGGAACAGTATATTGCCGGCACAGCCTTTGAGGAGAGTGTAGGGAGGTCAGAGCCCGCACTCTTCTCTCATCGCCCTGGAATGGCTCTGGAAGAGTTGAGAGCTATCAGTCAGGCTCGTCCTTCTATCCCCTATGTCCACCATCTTGTCACATCTGTCCACCCCCTGGAGTGGCGCTCATAGATTGGTTGATGGAGAAGCAGTGGCTGGGAGCGGAAAGTTCCCAGAGAGCCTACACCAGTGTCGTCACTAGGGTTGGTGTCACCTGGTGCAGTAAAACATGTCACCCCCCCGCCCTTTCCCAATCATTTTATTTCTAATAAAACATGAGTCCTGTCTAAGTGAAACAACTACCCTGCGTTGTGTATAAAAAAGTAGTCAACAAATGTGTGAATAAAATGACTGCACTCACTGTGTTTTCACCAAACTAGGTGAAAAAATTTCAATGAACTGTGTTGTGCTGTTAAAGATGTTACATCAATACATAACTAGAATAATCTGATGAAAGTGCCTGTGTGAAATAATTCATGATAAAAATAAAAAGAACATTCATAATAATCAAGTGCCTAAGTAAGAATTCATAACAATAACAATTTTCTAAATGTCACTCATATTTAAATGTGAGTGGTTTAATGTTAAGGGTGCATACATCCCAATTCCTAGCCACGTTGTTCCATTATGTGACCTCACCTTATTTCTATAACTCCCCGGTAGCCTGGATAATTGATGGGTAGGTTATGTAGAATGGAGAACTGTGTGCATCTATAGTGACATCTCTAGGGGATATGGATGTTCACTAAATGCACTCCAGGGAGGGAAAACAAGACGCTGAGCTCTCTGTATGTTAATGGTTGTTACCAGGACAAGAAGGGGGAAAATCAGCTTTAAGGACCTCACAGATGCTCCAAATCTTCCCTGCTACTGACCTCTCCTTTTGAAATATTTTATTTGGCTGTTGCACCAATCCTTCTACCTTTGATACTGAGTCACTGGCATGTAGAGCAATCCTGAATTCACTTGCAGTATAATTGTCTCTGGCTTGAAAACGTTCCTATTCCTAAACATTGAACAGCTGAACATGGATATACTGTGTGTGTATAATATATATTATAACATTTTTTCCCCTAGAAGAAGGTCAGCAATAACAAGTTTTACACTTATTACAGTATTGGTTTTCTTTAACTCTCAGCTTCTCTAGTGATGACAGAATACACTGAAGCTCTAAGACTTGCACACCTGGAGCAGCAATTATGAGAATTGTCATAGAGCTGTGGGAACTTCTAAAATCACGGGAGACCAGACTCTGAACCAGGAACCGTAACAGAATTTGCCACTGGAGTCTCTTAGAAATGTAAAAAAAATCAAGGGGTTACTTAGACTACATTTTTACTACATAAGTGAAAAACCGCTAAAGGATCCTAGCTTTTTAAAGCAGGTCTCCAGGAAAGGAAAATAAAAATGTTGTTCTATCCTAAATTAAGCGTCTTCTGACTGGTCATGTGACATACATGGGTCGTCTCTCTCCTCTCACTGTGATGGTGGTGGGTGGTCTTCAATATTGCACTGGAAGGTGGTAACATAACATTAGCTCTGCTCTCTGCAGTTCTGTATTTTGAGCCAAGGCCAATGTGGTTGTGTTTTCCTCTTCCCTGGCCACAGAGTTCTGGTGCTCCTCTGTCGACAAGGCAGGTATTTCTGCAAGAACTTCTTTGTTTTGTTATATACATGGATATTAAAGTGGAGTTCTACTTTAAACTGCGCCATCCTTTTTAGCACTGGTCACCATTTTCACACATCACTATTATGACCTTTCAGTTCCATTGGAAAATCCATTCTAAGCTTCAGCACAAAGTCTAAAAAGTGGCTTGTGGTTGAGTACTCCACTAACAAGCAGTTTGTTTCTTTTTCGGACAAGTAGTGGCTTATTCAGAGGAGCGTTGTATATTGCACTGTACTTTCCTGCTATGCAGTGTACTAAAATAGGTGTACAGTTATTGAATAGTGCACTGCATATAGTTTGGAACACATTTACCTCTACTGTAAGCTGCTGTTTTGGATGTGTGTATGTATGTGTGTGTGTGTGTGTGTGTATGTGTGTGTGTGTGTGTGTGTGTATATATATATATATATATATATATTGTATTTGTATGTACAGGTCATCCAGAAAGCTCACAGCGCTTAACTTTTGCCACTTTTTTTGTTACAGCCTTACTCCAAAATTGAATAATTAATTTTTTTTTTTTCCTCAACATTTTACAAACAATACCTCATAATGACAACATGAAAGAAGTTTGTTTTGAAATCTTTGCAATTTATTAAAAAAAGCACATGTACTTAAGTATTCACAGCCTTTGCTATGACACTCAAAATTGAGCTCTGGTGCATCCTGTTCCCACTGATCATCCTTGAGATGTTTCCACAACTTGATTGGAGTCCACCTGTGGGAAATTCAGTCGATTGGACATGATTAGGAAAGGCATAAACATGTCTATATAAGGTCCCACAGTTAACAGTGCATGTCAGAGCACAAACCAAGCCATGACGTCCAAGGAATTGTCCGTAGACCTCCGAGACAGGTTTGTATTGAGGCACTGATCTGGGGAAGGGTACAGAGAAAATTCTCCAGCATTGAAGGTTCCAATGAGCACAGTGGCATCCATCATCCATACATGGAAGAAGTTTGGAACCACCAGGAATCTTCCTAGGCCAAAATGAGCAATCAAGGGAGAAGGGCCTTAGCTAGGGAGGTAACCAAGCACCTGATGGTCACTCTGAAAGAGCTCCAGCATTTCTCTGTGGAAAGAGGAGAACCTTCCAGAAGAACAACCATCTCTGCAGCGCTCTACCAATCAGGCCTGCATGGTAGAGTGGCCAGACGGCAGCCACTCCTCAGTAAAAGGCAAATGGCAGCCCGCCTGGAGTTTGCCAAAAGGCACCTGAGCGACTCTCAGACCATGAGAAACAAAGATCTCCGGTCTGATGGAACAAAGATTGAACTCTTTAGCTTGAATGCCAAACGTCATGACTGGAGGAAACCAGGCACCGCTCACCACCAGGCCAATACCATCCCTACAGTGAAGCATGGTGGTGGCAGCATCAAGCTGTGGGGATGTTTTTTTCAGTGGCATGAACTGGGAGACTAGTCAGGATTGAAGGAAAGATGAATGCAGCAATGTACAGAGTCATCCTTGATAAAAACCTGTTCCAGAGCTCTCTGGACCTTAGACTGGGGGACGGTTCATCTTTCAATAGGACAATGACCCTAAGCACACAGCCCACATAACAAAGGAGTGGCTATGGGCCAACTCTGTGAATGTCCTGGAGTGGCCCAGCCAGAGCCCAGACTTGAACCAGATTGAATATCTCTGTAGAGAACTGAAAATGGCTGTGCACCAACGCTCCCCATCCAACCTGATGGAGCTTGAGAGATACTGCAAAGAAGAATGGGAGAAATTGCCCAAAAATAGGTGTGCCAAGCTTGTAGCATCATGCTCAAAACTATTTGAGGCTGTAAGTGGTGCTAAAGGTGCTTCAACAAAGTATTCAGCAAAGGCTGTGAATACTTATGTACATGTGTGGTTTTTTTTTTTTTTTTTTTTTAATAAATTGCAACGATTTCAAAACAAACTTCTTTCACATTGTCATCATGAGGTATTGTTTGTAGAATGTTGAGGGAAAAAAATAAATTTAATCCATTTTGGAATAAGGCTGTAACATAACAAAAAGTTAAGCGCTGTGAATACTTACTGGATGCACTGATATCTAAACACTCGTAAATGTGTATACATTCACATTAAGAAAATCAAAACCTGAAACGGTGTGTAAATCATTTATTTTGTATGAAATGCTTGTTAGTGTATTCAACTGGATTCATATACCTGAAGAATGGAAGAGGAAATTCATTTAAATTTACATCAAGAGAAAAAAAACACAATTTGTATGCATTAGCCACCTTGCTTTTTATTAACTGCATCTAAGTGTATTCCTGTTTATTAATATATTTAAACACATACATGGAAGTGGAAATGCGTATAAATTCAAATGAAGAAAATAGAAAAAAAATCTTCATTTGTATGCATTCGCTATCTTGTTTTGTATTAAATGCGTAAACGTGTACCCTTATGTATTCATGTATTAACAAATCTTGTATAGTCACATCAAGAAAAAATATTAAAAAAATGCAGGCTATGCAAACAATTTATTTTTTAATTTTCCTTTTAACATGCTTTTATATAACGAGGATAATCTTGTTTAGAAATCTTTTAGGTAGACAGATATAAGAAATAATGTTGTGTTGCAACTTTTATTAAAAATACATCAAAGAAGTTGTTTGGTTTTTGTTTTGTTGTTTTCCATTTACGTAATGGTGACTGGAGCAGTGACCTGTGTCTGGGTCCTAGTATCTATTCTTCTGATTAAATGGAGATGGTTTAGCAATAAAGACTTGAATACATTATTCTCAATGGGAGTCTTTAGTGGCTCATTAATGTCACTTTGCTTCTGTGTGCTCCCATTATTTGTCATTTAAGGCCTTATTAAATGACACGGTAAGGATTTTAAATACAACGCAGTGTTCTGAAAAGAAATCACACAATAGCAGAACGTCTTGCAAAATAACTTTCCAATTGTGTTCCCTGGACAGGCAACTCTGTCCATAGATTGCAATAGCTTTCCTCTAGATCTCTCCTGACCAGGGGCGGACTGACCATTTGGGAACTCGGGCACTGCCCGAGGGCCCAGGGTCAGTAGGGGGCCCCATGAGATGCCCCTGGTACCTTTCATAGGCTTTTTTAGGTGTGGTTTGAGTATGGGTTAGGACACAGGGGCCCCATGATCCCCTATTGCCCGGGGGCCCCGTGAGTTGTCAGTCCACCCCTGCTCCTGACTAGTAGATCAGGCTCCTTGCATTGCGTTGCGTGCTGCTGTCTGTCTCTCCTCTGTTTTCAGCAAAATTGTATTCCTTTCTGGAAGCTCTCTGATGTGTGGGTGCATTGTGAAATGCTTTAATAATCCTAGTGGGATTGAATTTGAATAGAAAATCTGAGCAGTGCAATTATACACTAGTGTATTGGATTCTATGATACTTTAAACAGTGTTGACATAACGAGCATATTGGAAAATGTACATTTCCTATCGGTGCAGCTTATTGCAAATCAGATTTATCATCTTTAGGGCTTGCACTGGGCCATCCTCTAACGAGACATCACTATGTATTGGCACAGGCAGTTAACAAATGGATTCTAAGGTTTAAGAGATCCTGCCACCAGCTTGAAAACATTGAATTACAGACATTTCCAGTAATTTATGAGCACTCTCAGCATTTTATTTTTTATTTCCATAAAAAAATGTTTGCTTGACTGCCAATTACCCTTTGTACTTGCTAGGGAATTTACATTCCAGACACTGTCAATTATTTAGCACAACCCCCTCCTTCCTTGCACATCCTAGTTCTCTCCTCTTCTGGGAATGTCTGGACCAACCTGAGGCCCAGGTGCTATGTGCAGCCCTTTGTGACTTTTTGTGCAGCAATTGGAGCCTTTTCAGACATTCATCTGTGCTTTTCTTATTGCCCTGTAAAGTAGTGATTTTTAGCAGCCTCATATAATTTCCAGTCTGTCTTCTGAAGCGTGTTCCCAATCTGCAGCAACTCCTATATCATGTTCAGTCTCTTGACAGTCTCCTACAGCATGTCTGCAGTCTCTGACCATCTCTTGTATCCTCCATTGCCTGCAGTCTCTGACTATATCCTAGTGTGCCTCTGCAGTCTCTGACCATCTCATGTATCCTTCATTGCCTGCAGTCTCTGACCATCTCTTGTATCCATTGTCTGCAGTCTGGCTATATCCTATTGTGTCTCTGCAGTCTCTGACCATCTCTGGTATCCTTTGTTGTCTGCAGTCACTGACCATCTCTTGTATCCTCCGTTGTCTGCAGTCACTGACCAGCTCTTGTATCCTCCATTGTCTGCAGTCACTGACCATCTCTTGTATTCTCCGTTGTCTGCAGTCTCTGACCAGCTCTTGTATCCTCCGTTGTCTGCAGTCACTGACCAGCTCTTGTATCCTCCATTGTCTGCAGTCACTGACCATCTCTTGTATCCTCCGTTGTCTGCAGTCTCTGACCAGCTCTTGTATCCTCCGTTGTCTGCAGTCTCTGACCTTCTCTTGTATTCTCCATTGCCTGCAGTCTCTGACTATATCCTAGTGTGCCTCTGCAGTCTCTGTCCATCTCTTGTATCCTTCATTGCCTGCAGTCTCTGACCATCTCTTGTATCCATTGTCTGCAGTCTGGCTATATCCAATTGTGTCTCTGCAGTCTCTGACCATCTCTGGTATCCTTTGTTGTCTGCAGTCTCTGACCAGCTCTTGTATCCTCCGTTGTCTGCAGTCTCTGACCAGCTCTTGTATCCTCCGTTGTCTGCAGTCTCTGACCAGCTCTTGTATCCTCCGTTGTCTGCAGTCTCTGACCAGCTCTTGTATCCTCCGTTGTCTGCAGTCTCTGACCAGCTCTTGTATCCTCTGTTGTCTGCAGTCTCTGACCCTCTCTTGTATCCTCCGTTGTCTGCAGTCTCTGACCCTCTCTTGTACCCTCCGTTGTCTGCAGTCTCTGACCCTCTCTTGTATCCTCCGTTGTCTGCAGTCTCTGACCAGCTCTTGTATCCTCCGTTGTCTGCAGTCTCTGACCAGCTCTTGTATCCTTCGTTGCCTGCAGTCTCTGACCAGCTCTTGTATCCTTCGTTGCCTGCAGTCTGGCTATATCCTGTTGTGTCTCTGCAGTCTCTGGCCATCTCTGGTATCCTCGGTTGTCTGCAGGCTCTGACTATATCCTGTTGTGTCTCTGCAGTCTCTGATGAGTGTTTACTGAATTTTATATGCAAGCCTTTGGTGATATTGGGGGACGTACTTGAGTAGGCCACACATCAAGAAAGTTGACCACCACTGCTGTAGAGTGACAGCTCTGAGCCTGCTAGAGCTGCTAAAATGACATCCAAGATGACAGTACCCAGGAGCCATCACAAGGCTTTTTGAAAACTAAACAAGGAAGTCTTTTGCTGGTAAATTCCAAAATACATTAAAGGTACTGATGGGAAGATTGTTGTCGAAATGATCTGTTCAGTGATAGTCTCTTGTGATACAGGCAATATGTGAGTTTTCATTGCTGACTTGGTTGCTAAAGAAATAAAGCAATTTGAATGTACTATCTAGAGCCAATTGCTGTCTCCCCTCACTCTAAACAAGTTTGTAATCTACTTGTGTGAAAAGGCCCGGATTACCCAGGAAGCCCTGTTTCAGAACCAGGCACTGTTCCAGGCGACATCTTGTAGATGCGTTGGGCAGAAGTGCTTTTACTGATGCACATGTGTGCAGCCTCACACAGACCAGGAGTCTGATAGGATATTAAGGCAAACTGCTTTTCTTCCCCTCTCCGTGATCATGTGACCTGTCACATGACTGAAGAGACAGGAAAAATGGCAAGCAAGTGCTGGCCCCTGGCTCTATCTTTGCCATTCTGAGAATAGATGCTGAATGTACTCTGGTATGGTGCATAAAACACGCAGTGCACCCAGAAAAGGTGCAAAAGAGACTTGCATTTCTATTTTGATGGAGATCATTGGTCATTTTTAGTTTGAGAGACTTTTTCTCTTTTAAAGTTGTTTGGTAAAGCGAAGATCTGTCATTTAGCAAGGCCAGAAGCCCATAAGTTCCCTTAAAGAGCACCCAATAAGGAGCCATTGACATCTGTAGAAAGTGTGCCAGTCAGAAGTTTAGACGTATCGACTACCAGGATTCTGGCATTTGTTCAGTCCTCCTTGTTATGTAATTGGAAATTAGATCTAATTGTATTTGTGGTTAATCCACCTCCAAACTCATTTAATGGCCTTTTTCAGTCCTAGACAACTTGTGATGAGCCATCTTCCATCTCCTTGACCCACTCATTCAGTCATTAAATTTAATTATAGACCTCAGATTCAAAAGACCTGTTATTGTCATTGCTGCAGCCTTCTTCACTGCCCAACAGTGCGTAACACAGACTTTCATTATACACCGTGTCCAGGCCACGCAGCTGCTGAGGG
This sequence comes from Staurois parvus, assembly GCF_062004578.1. Classification (NCBI taxonomy): domain Eukaryota; kingdom Metazoa; phylum Chordata; class Amphibia; order Anura; family Ranidae; genus Staurois; species Staurois parvus. The sequence continues at coordinate 1,905,567 of NW_028317890.1, forward strand.
GACACTTCACGGTGTAAACCTGCCAGGCAGTCAGCAGGCTGCAGATGTGAAAAAATCTGGTCGCATATATCTGGGGCATTTTTGAAGAGAAAGGGAGCCAGGGGCAAGAATGCGGTTTTTTAGATTTGATTTCTTTTTTCCTATTAAGGAACTGGGATTATCCTTCAGTACATACAATTTTATAGAAGTGTTATCAATTGTATTTTTATTTCAGAACCACTACTTGGTCTACTAAAAAGCCAAGATAATTATGAAAATGGAGCTTGTAGATCTTCTTTACATGATCTGATAAGCACAAATGATAAAGAAGCTATGGCCGTTGCTTATGACCGTTCATGTTTTAGCTGGAAAAAGTGCTTATCACATGCAAAGTTTGTTAAACTTGATATAATATTTTTGCATAACTATGTACTGGTATGAAAGGACGGTCAGTACTACATCCTGACTTGGCATTAAGTTCAGCATGGATCTTCTGCCATCGTTCCATGCGAGAGATCTGCTTGTATGTAGCGAACCCTAGTTCTTGAGGGATTGTAACTGGTGTAAACAATGTCTTGTGTAATACTGAGTAAACTGAGCCTATGGCATTGTACTACTAGGTTGTTGAATTAATAAGCCTGTCACAAGGGATGTTTGGCATCCTGGTGTGTTGTGTTAACACTTTTTTTTTTTTTTTTTTGTCACAAAACTGTGTTGCATTAAAGAAGTATAGCTAAAGCTATTTTGGCTGAACTTCTTCTGGGGATCATAAGAGCGCCGTTCATTCTTCACTTCTGTGACCCATTTTCTGTGGGATTCACCTGTTTTCAATCAGGATCCACCCAGATGCTTGGACTGGCAGCTGGCTCCATAGTCCGGTGCTCCAGTGAGTACTGGAGGGGAAGAGAGCCGGTGACTTGACAGTCACCAGCTCTCTGCTAGCTGAGAACTGAGAGATCAGTGCTCTTTGATTGCTCCGTTCTCCGTCTTGGAAGCAGCGGTGGACAGATGCAGCATCGGATCAGTGCTGCATCTAACTAGATGAGTGACTTTTTTTTTTTTTTTTTTAATTCAAACCCATATTTCTCTTTTAATGCAAGATATTCAAATGAATGAGCTAGCAATTCACTAAAACATGCACCATTTTTGGTCAAAGCACAAAGAATAAAAAATTTTCTATACATTTTTTTCATTGGTTCTAATGTGCTGGGTTGCCTTAGAGCAATGCATGTTTAATGCTTGCCATAGCACAAATTTACTTTAAATGCACAGCCATGGAACCCTTTAGTTGGAATGGGCCTTAAAGTGACTCCTTTACAAAAACAATTGCTGAAAGTTGTATTTTTAGAAAGTAATCTTTTTCTGTAACTTTTTTTTTTTTTTTTACCTGAGTAACATTTAGATTTCACCTCCACATTTTTTCTTTAGATGCTATGCCCTTGTTGTGATGGTAATTTCAATACCGGTTTGTTGTCTCACTCTAGTCTGCACATGCTACGTGTTATAATTGATCTGCTTGCTAGATGACTTTGGAAATGATAAGCAAATGGATGAAGTGTAATGTGTCAAAACAAAATGCAGTATAATATATGTTCTGTGCAGGGAAGAAAGTGAGAGCCTTTATTTCTATGCTTTTTTTGGCACTCCTAAAGCTTTCTGGTTGTTACTAACACATAGGTGAGAACAGAGGCGTCTCTAGGGTTGGTGTCACCCTGTGCGGTAACACTTGGTGACACCCCCTCCGATGATCCCTGCAGGATGGATTGGATCTGCGGATTAAGCATAGTGGATTGAACGCCGATCCATTATGCTCCCCAGTCTGCAGATCCGATCCATCCTGTGGGGATCGTCAGCTTTCTTTACAACTTACCTTTCCGTGGAGCGGGTCCGGTGTTACCCCCGTATAGGTTCCATGCCGACTATCCCCGCAGGATCCATTATGCTCCCCAATCCGTAGATCCGATCCATCCTGCGGGGATAGACGGCATGCAACCTATACGGGGTGACACCGAACCCGCTCCTCGAAAAAGGTAAGTTGTAAAGAAAGCCGCCGATCCCCGCAGGATTGATTGGATCCATCCTGCAGCGATCGTCTGCTTGCTTTACAACTTACCTTTTTTGTGGAGCAGGTCCAGTGTCACCCGTGCACCCCCCCACACCTGCCTCGGGACGCCACTGGGTAAGCGCCCACTATTTTGTGCATTCATTTTTCTTATAACGTAGATTATAAAGCTTAAATTAGATTTTAGTAGTTGGGTTTACATGTTGTCTGGAGGTACCCCCGATGACGTTACATTTGACAAATCGTACGTAGGGTGGAGTCAGAAGTCGTGCTGTCACAATGCATGTGTGGCTGCCATTTGTACTGTTGGAATTGTAGTTTGCTGGATGTTGATTGTTTACACATTTGGTAAGTGCTTTTACCATTCTAATAAACTTTTCACTATGTGAGCCTGGCACTCCTTGATTCTTTGTTGTTTTGCAGCCTCAGTCCATAGATGTCTGCTTAGACTGAAGTGGCGGTGATTCCTTATACATTGCTGACAGATTCATTTGTTTAGCACTGTTTGACTTCAGTCATTTGTATTGTGACTTTGTATTGAGTCATCCTGTTTCTGGTACTCTCATATGTGTGGTGAAACAGAGAGCACTGGGTGATCCACATAGGAAGAGTGCTGTATTACATGGAGTGTACATCTTCAGTTTTATAGATTCACTTGGTGTATGGACTTTTGTTGCTGGCTTTAATGATGATTTACCTTTATTGGCATATCGCACTTTATTTAAAGTGATTACATTTTATTTAAGTGATTACATACATTTTTATCATTTCCATGTAATATATTTTTTTCTCCTCCTTTTGTTGCATTTTAGCATGGCTGAGCATGTGCAGCATCTTTGCATCCATTTCTTGTTTACATGCGTGCATTATAGTGAATATCATCTCTCCAGGATGGTTTTTCTGATGGTGACAACAAGAGAACATGCCTAGACATTGTGTATTGCCACTGCTGGTTGCAATGTTTCTTTAGTCTAGGTTCACACCTATGCATTTTTCAGAAACGCACAGCAGTCCATTTAACATGATTTCCTATGGGACAGATTCACATCTCCGCGTTTTCACCCTCTGTGTTTTTTGGAAAGGGACAGGGACTTTTTTAAACACAAAATGTTGCATTTGTGGTTCTATAGACTTCAATGGAGATGCTGCAGAAAAGTATGTAGTGCATTTTTGATCCATTTTGCGTTTTATTTTGCCGAGCAATAAGTGTGTGTGTGTGGGATTCTTCATGTTTTTTCTCATGGTTACTGTGAACTTGTGTGAATGCATCAATGCAGTTCATGTTATCTCAGCTTTCGGAGCTTGGATTCATTGAATGAGTTTACCAAAAATGTAAATATTGCAGAATATACAGCCTCATGCTACATAACTAAGCTCTGTTTTCATGCTGAATAAACTAAATTATTAATTTATCTTAAATAAAAAAAAACTGTTTAGATAGATTTATACTCTAAAAGCATTTTATTAAAATAAATTTGATTACAAATCTGGATTTTTTTTATTTTTAAAACCGCTTCCCGACCATCCTATAGCAGAAATAGGGTGGCAGAGGTGCGCAAAATCACGTCTGTGTGTGTGTATATGTATGTGTATATATATAATGTGATTTCGCATTTCCGGGTAGGGGTGCACGCGCGCCTTACCTGCACCACCATTTGTGGCTGTCAGTCATCGGGTCCCGGCCCATGATTACTGAGGATCACCGATGGGGAGGAGAACTGTTTTGTTTACGAACAGTTCTCCCTGTCAGCTCGGGCACACTGCTTTGGATGGCTGTGCACAGCATAGCCATCCAAAGCACTGTGCTTACAGTGAAGCACACAGTGACACCAAGTCAGTTCCCCCCCAGTGTCAGAATCCCCACTGCAGTCCCGCTATAAGTGGCTGATTGCTGCTATTACTGGTAAGAATTTAAAAAAAAAAAAAAAAAATCCCAGTGTATATGCCGCCATTTTGTAAATGCTGTAACTTTCACTTAAACCAATTAATTTACAGAATACATTTCGGCCTAAACTTATGACTAAATTTTATTCTTTTTTTTTTACTGGATATGTATATTAACAAAAAGCAAAAAAAAAAATTATATATATATATATATATATATATATATATATATATAATTTTTTTTTTTTTCATAGCGCAAAAAAAAGCAGCATTGCATGACCACGCAATTGTCAGTTAAAGTAATGCAGCACCATAACGCAAAAAATTGTCTGTTCAGGAAGGGGGGAAATATTTAGGAGGGCAAGTGGTTACAAAAAAAAAATAATCGATTTTTATCCACCCTGAGAATTGCTAACATTTAATGTGATTGGGTTTACATACTGTATATTTTTGTATACTGGTACTGCATAAGCTGTAGCTTCCCTAAATTTCATAATATTTCTCAAATGTTTTTCTGCTCTATTTGGGTTGCTGCCAACTTTTTAGAGACAACCACACATAAACATTATGACATATGTAGTGAGAGTGTGGGAATATAGGTTATTACTGCCTCCCATAAAAAATCATTTTCGTACATTCTCGAGATAGTAAGATTAATGCAGACTCTCCACTAGGAGTAAACACTATATTATACCCTTCCCCATAGAAGCCTATAATGTTTTTGTACTGTATTCTGATTATTAAAATGTGTTCTGATTGGAGCAATTTGTTCATATTCTGTGGTACGTTTTCGTTTTTTTGTTTTTTTTTCCTAATGTAGCAATAGAATCACTCGAACAGCAGACTAAGACCACATTCACAAGGGCATACTTAAGCGTACACCCTTGTGAGGGTTGTGTTTTGCCTTTATGAAATGCACAGCTGTTCAATGCATCTGCATGGAGGCAGTCCCAGTCATGTTTATTGGGATGCAGCAGATGCAAGGACACAGCCGCTGCTCCCAATTTATTTGTGTGAGTTCAGCCTAGAATCACTTGTTTGACCACATGTCTAAAATTTGATAAGGGCTAGTGAAAGTTACCTTGTGCTCCTGGCCTAGTGCAAAATAAGAATCTTTGCTTCTCACAGGACTCCTCACAATAAAATTTTATATATATATATATATATACATACATACATACATACATACATACATACATACATACATACATACATACATACATTTTTTTTGTAGTGTGTGTGTTTGTAAACCCTCACCTTGTAAAACATCCCATTCAGTTTACAATAGAAATGAAAAGCAAAACAATTGTGTGTGTATATATTAAAAAAAATCATACTTTTTCCATTTAATATAGGTGATCATATACCCTCAGCAGCACACTGATATTCCCAGTGAAAGGCTGTGCATGGAAGGGGGGGGGGGGTGCTGTCTGGAAAAGTCTGATCATTGGAGGAGAGACCTGACCAATGTGTGTTCTCCTGCTTAGTGTGGTCAGTTTTTAATAAGAAAGCAGAGGGACTGGCAGGAGCATCAGGATACATGGTATCAGGAATATGAAATGTTGAGTTAACATTATTATTCTTTAAAGCCAGCTTCTAGAAGTAGTGATTTGTATACTGGACTTGTATCATCCTGAAATAAAGATCATGAACTTCTAGAAGGCAGACCCTGCGTACGTTTAGCTCTTACATGTCTATACCCCATTGCATGTGATTCTTTCCTTGTCACTGTTCTGGTCTGGAGATGTATTGCATACTGTGCAGTGCCATCTTAAGGCAGACTAATGGCAGTCCTCACAGCATAATGAAAGAAAAGGCAGACATAGGAGGTAATATTCACAAACTGGTTTTTTTTTTTTTTGGATATAATAATAGGGCTAATGCTTAGTTTTAAAACCCAACTTGCTATACCTGCTTTTTTTTTTTTTTTTTAATTTTTTTTTATTTGCCCTGGTGTCTGCTGACCACTCGCAAGACAAGCAAGGTCTTAAAGTGTTTGTAAACCTCAAACTTGAAATATGAACAAAGCATACCCCTATAGTGTGCGCGTATCTCAATCTAGAGCACGAAGTGTCATTTCTGCCTGCTGCCTTGTTCATCTGCTATCTGCATGAGTCACATCTGATGAGTTTTCTTGACACCAAGATAAAAATGGTGACAGGAGGGCACGGCCTGTGATCGACAGCCTCAGGTCTTTCCTTGGGGTGTGTTTCATCCTTCAAATCAGCGCTCATAACTCTTGAACAGTGTATAACTGCAGCTCCTTGCCCCTGCTGTTCAGAGATGAGAGATTCTGTACTGTCCTAATTCTGCACTTTGAATGGATGAAGCGGACAGACAGCGGCAGATAAACAGGTACAACTTATGTAGGAGGATTTGTTTCATGTCTGTGTATCACCTGAGGCCAGTCACTTCCCTGGGTATATGTGAGGGTTTACAACCACTTTAATCTCCATTGGTGGGTTGTCCTAAATACTGCAGAGAGTCAAAATCATGTTGTGCCATTAGTGCCGTTTTCTGCATCTGTGAGCCCAAGTCGATGTGATGATGCATCCCCAAGGTGGGCCGTGTCCATTATGCCCTGGGCTCCCATAAAATTGATTGTTACACTGGGCATTGTTTAACCCACGGGTGTCAAACTGGCAGCCCTCCAGCTGTTGTCAAACTACAAATCCCATGAAGCATAGCAAGATTGACAGTTACAAGCATGACTCCCAAAAGCTGAGGCATGATGGGACTTGTAGTTCCGCAACAGCTGGAGGGCCGCCAATTTGACACACTGACTTTGGAGTCACTTTGGGTGGGGGGCCCATGGAACCCAGCTTACTTTGGAGAGGTGGGGAGACCCCTGTCTCGGCTCGCCATATCCCTCTTATGTGTAAATCACCCTGTGCATGTTAGGGGTACAGGGTGATCTGTCCTAATATTGGGGTGGGGTTGTTAATTGTTTGTTATATGGCTGCATCCCATTGTTCTATTTGTCTGGCTTGGGAGCAAACTATTATGTGTTTATGTGTATTAGCTTGGTGGGGGGGGGGGTGTCTCCAGCAGCCCTCCCTGCTGATGGGACTGTCTGCTGGTGTGTAGTTTGAATACCTGTGTGTCTCTTGTTACTAAATGTAGATTCCCTTCGCCCTGTGTCATTATGCAGGGGGGGGTTGTCCCCTGAGTGTATATATCTTGTATCTGTGTTCAAATAAAGTAGTCTACCTCCTGATTTGCTTCAAGACTGGTGTCGTTTGGTCTTGTATGGTCGGCTGTGGTGTCTGTTGTCGGTGTTCGGATGGGGAAGCGGTATTCCAACGGAAGTACTCAAGTGCAGTGTGGGTCGGTTCCATTACAGACACCCCTGGTTTTACCCCAAAAAGGAATTTTAATACATGTTAGGCAACTTAACTTTAATCTTTTTTAAAAAAACAAAAGCTTTGGAGTTGAGCTTAAGCCTGGGTTTACACCAATGCATTGCGGGAAACGCTGCAAATCCTGTGTGTTTCACTCACCGCATTGCAATCACATCGCATTCATGCAATCTGGTGCTGGTGTCAATAATAAATTATGATACCACTCATCAAACAGATCACAAAATGAGATGCGATCACATCGCATGGGTGAGAACACCCTTCAATTCGGGTGCGGCTTAAAAAAAAAAAGGGGGCCCTGCACTTTTCTGGTGTGGATGTGATGCGATTTGAGCCATACAAAACGTGTGGCTCAAATCGCAGTGCATAGACATCGCATGTAATTTGAACAGGAATCAGATGGCATTTCTATGTGAATTACATGCAGTGTCCTGCACCGCATAGTGTGAACCCGAACTTAAGGAATTTCAAAATACAGTTTCAGATGTCAAATTTCAGTATGCTGCCCCAAATCTGGGAAACAAATGAAATGATGGCTATTATGGACTTCTAAATGAACCTTGTGTAACACTTTAAGTCAGCCTTGTGATGGAGGAGGTGATAGTGAGCAGTTCCAGGCAACAGCTGAAATAAGTCGGTGAGCTGCCAAAGCTGTCCATAAACACAACAATTCTACTATCGTCCGAAAGTTCAGTGTAGTGCTGTGTAATCTCCATAGATGGTCAGGCAACAGAAATGTATTGTTCAAAGCCTGGAATGTGTGACTTCCGATTTGTACATCTCTAATCACACTCAAACCTACAGGGTCAATTTTGGGTCTGATTGGTGGCTGTGACATTTCTATTAGTAGTGGTGTTTTTACAGCAGGCTGTCTTTGAGGGAGGCAGCAAGGAGGATGTGCAGTATCAGTGATAGCATGTCTGGATCCTTACATTACGCACAAGAGATCCGGGAGGACTGGTGTAACATTGGTGCCCAACTGCAATCTATGGATGGAAAACGGAACATGGGGCTGTGATCTCTGATGTGTTTGCTCCCAATGCCAGGATCATTGTTTTGTATCAATTACAGCAAAGCTAAACCCTTCTGTCCACCAAGGACGGTGCCAACTTGGCATCTATTTAGATCAGTGGTGTCCAAGGTGCTGCACGGGTGACCAGCTATGACTCCAGCCATTTAATGTCTTGAAAGACCAGTTGAGAGCGACAGAAGCACAATGACCACTAAGCATCATTTCTGTCTGCTGCTTAGTTCTTCTGCTATTGAAATTAATCCCTTCTGACAAGTTTTCCTGACACCATGAGAAAAATGGTGGTGGGGGGGACCTCCAACAGATTAACAAGCCTCAGCTCTGTTCCTTTGAACTGTGTGAAGTGGGTGTCTTTTCTCTCTAATCAGCTTTCAGAGCTCTCCTTGCTGAGCTATGCTGAGTGTAATTTCAGCTCTTAACCCCCCCCCCCCTTTTTTTTTTTCTCAACTCTAAGACAACTTTAAAAATTCAGCACTTTGGATGTGGAGAAGAGAAGATGCAGATAAATAGGTACAACTTATGTAAGGATTTGTTTCATCTCTGTGTATCACCTGAGGCCAGTCACTTCACTGGCTATATATGAAGGTATACAACCACTTTACCTGATATGAGGCATGGAGGACCTCAGCTATGGGGAAAAATTAGCTGTACTTAATTTATTCTCCCTTAAGAAGAGGCTATTAAGAAGGGGATAGGATTGCCGTATATTAATGCATTAATGGTCTATCTAGAGAGCCTAGATCAAAGTTATTTACTTTGGTATCCTTGCATATGACAAGGGTGCACACTTTGCATCTGGAGGAAATGATTTAACCTGCATGTGGGAAGGATTTTTCATAGTAAGGGCTGTGAAAAATATGGTTTCTAGGGGATGAGGACATTTTTATTTTTCCTTTGGTGGAGCAAATTAGATCATGCTTTTAATTTTTTTGCCTTCCTTTTAGACCAGTCTCTAAACTGTGACCGAGTGCTGGATATGGCCCTTTGCATGCTTTTATCCAGCCCTTGTTCCTACCCATGATACGAGGTTCTGCTACTCCCACTGGTAAGAGGCACGCTTCCTATCACCAACACCAACAATGAGGTACCTTTCCTTCCACTGACACCAATGATGGGGCACTATTCCTTCAACAAATACCAATGATGGGGCACTATTCCTCCCACTGATACCAATGATGGGGCACTATTCCTCCCACTGATACCAATGATGGGGCACTATTCCTCCCACTGATACCAATGATGGGGCACTATTCCTCCCTCCTCCTACTGACCACTAAGTCTGAGACACTGTCTGGTCCCACTGATGCTGGGGCATGTTCTACTCTCAATGGCCACAGTTCGGCTCTCCTAAAGTCTGAGGGACCGTAATCTGGCCCTTTGTTTATAAAGTTTGGGGAACCCTGCTCTAGACCACTGTTTCTCAACCTTTTTCACTCAAGGCACCCTTTAAAAATATGGACAGTCCTGAGGCTCCCTTTAAAATTATGGACAGCCTTGAGGCACCCCATTCTAAAATGTGAAAAGCTATTCTAATAGTTTTATATAATGCAGCAACATCCACACATGTAGGACACCCAACATTAGAGGGGATTTATTCTTCCAAAAGAAATGCACTTCTGTACACTGGTACTGACCAGTATTCCAGTGTTTCTCTTCTCCCTCAGCTTTTCTCCATCACTGAGCTAATGTGATGGAGAGGGGCAGGAGAGGGTCAAACTAGAATGCTGTGCAGGTGGCTGACAACCTCCTTATCAACTGATGATATCATTAGTTGTCAGGATGCCAGTGGCTACAATCTCGTAATGGTGCACAATGAAAACCCGTGGCTTTGTGCAACCAAAAGGCAGGCTTCTTCCACCCGCTGGCTTGTATACAAGTTTTGGGCAATTTTAGGCATTTTGACAAGGCACCCCTGAAGAAACCCCAAGGCACCCTGGTTGAGAGAGGCTGCTCTAGACTGACTGTGGGAATAGGGTATTGTATATGGATATTCTCTATTTATTTCTTCCTGTATTTGTTGATTTTTTTTTTTTCTTCCCCCCCCCTCAACCTTACCTATAACTGTATAATGTAGCATGCTCTAGTACAGAAATCCACATTGGTTTGTTTGATTATAAATGAATAGCATCTATTGAACATTTCTAACTTGAGCTTTCTTTTGGAAAACATTTAAGTCGGTGGGCTTGGTTACACTTTATCTGTAAAAGATCTGTTATCAAAATGCTAAAACCTAACAAAGATGGGTGCTGAACACACAGATCTTTCTCTGCACCCCATGTGTGGGAAAAAAAATGAAGATTATGATTGGGTGTGGATGAAATGTGCAGTCTTTGTAGCCAAAATGCCAGGGGTGTAACCTTTCTATAGAAATACCCGATGGCTAGAGGTTGCCTGGAGCTGTCTGGTAATTCTGTAGTTGTACAGTATGTTTTGTTTGGGTTGTATCTGACTTTATGATAAATCCAGTTCTTTCCAAATTCTAGACTGGTTTGTCTGATACCTCGAAAGTGAAATGAAAGGGTTGTGGATTATAGTGAAGGACTGCCTTCTTAGTGTCACATTATTATCACATGAGTGTTCTCATTTAACACGCAAAGTGGATTTCACTGACAAAACATACGGGGTCATATAAATGATTGATCCAGATGGTTGGCAGAGTGCTGATTGCAGTTTACAGTTTTGCTAATTACTTCAACAGTGTGGTTTTAGTCTTCTTTTCCTGTAAATGATGTCATTGTTGTCCATTGCTTTTCCTTTTTTTATAGCACTTTTAAGAGGCTGTATTTCCAATTGTGGTGATGTAAGAATTTGTAAAATCTTTTATAAAACCTCCAAGTTTAGGCATCAGTTGGCAAATGGCTTCTTGTGCTGCATGCTTAGTCATTTTAGATCCTTTCATAGGACGTATACAAGGGCCTGAGGACTATTCTTTTCTCGCCAGTCTCGAAGATGTGAAATTCAGATTCCAGACTAACGACGTCGTCTGAGTCATTCTGATAAATGAATGTTATGTGGAATACAAGGAAACCCTGCAGCCATTGGTAGTCTTCAGCTCTGAAGTCCTCTCCATGCAATACATTGTATCTTTGTCCAGGAGAGGGTAGTTGTGCCAGAGCTCTGCCCTTCCAGGTGGATTTAGATATTTACATACTGATGCCATGGGTTTGGGAGCTTCCAGAATGGCCTGCAGGAAAAAAAGTATTACATGCATCTCCTAGCTGCTTTCATTTAAAATGGAGCCTCACCCAAAAATAACTACTGCTCAGCATCATTCCTTTCTACCCCCTGGCCCAGGGGCGGACTGACAACTCATGGGGCCCCTGGGCAATTGGGGATCATGGGGCCCCTGTGTCCTTGCCCAAATTCAAAAAAGCCTATGAGAAAGGTACCAGGGGCATCTCATGGGGTCCCCTACTGACCCCGGACCCTCGGGCAGTGCCTGAGTTTCCAAATGGTCAGTCTGCCCCTGCCCTGGCCAATTATAAAATTACGATTTGTGTCTGCCTGGGCCAGGACGATGTATCGTTGGTCCACTGCATGCTGGGATAGCAGCCTCACATCCCAAGAGGCTACAGGACCAGTTTCCCTGCAACATACAATCTCACCCATGTTCAATAGGAGGCTAACAGTGGGTGATAAGAAAGTGACAGCCGGCACCCATATTCAAGATGTCAACGCAGAAGATCTGATGCCCTGCAAACAGTCTGGTGCATGCAAGACATTGCTGGATTTCATGGGCTAGTAAGTATGCATTAAAAGTCAGCAACTACAGTATTCAAGTTGCTGGCTGTGGCTTTGTTTTCTTATAGCTGAGTGAAGTTCCTCCTCCTCCTTCTTCTCCTTCTCCTTCTTCTTCTCCTTCTCCTTCTCCTTCTTCTTCTCCTTCTTCTCCTTCTCCTTCTTCTCCTTCTCCTTCCTCTTCCTCTTCCTCTTCCTCTTCCTCTTCCTCTTCCTCTTCCTCTTCCTCTTCCTCTTCCTCTTCCTCTTCCTCTTCCTCTTCCTCTTCCTCTTCCTCTTCCTCTTCCTCTTCCTCTTCCTCTTCCTCTTCCTCTTCCTCTTCCTCTTCCTCTTCTTTAAACTGGTCTGTTTTCACTTTTTTTTTTTATAACTGTACCAAATATACTTTGTGTTTGAAAAGGCTGCATATTGTAGCTGCATTAACTGCTTCCCGTCCATCCTATAGCAGAAATACTGGACGAGTGTGCATACTCACGGCGTCGTTTGAGGGTTTTGGTGTGATCAGTCTGCCAGGGCTGGAGCGGTCGGAGTCTGATGTTGCGTGTGGTTAAAGGCGCTAGTGAGTCAAGGGCTGCTGACAGCGCGTTGTTGTAGGCAATCATAGCCAAGTCGGGGCAGGACAGGGGGAGGATGCGGTCGTGGAGTTGATCAGCTGCAGAGTGGAGGGGGGCAGGGTTAAGGTTGCGGAGGTTACGGCTGGTAGTAGTGTGACATTTGGAGGGGTAGGTGTTGGAGGACGAGGAGATAGAGAAGGTGATCAGGTTGTGGTCAGAGAGAGGGAAGGGGGTGTTAGTGAGGTTGTGGGGAGCGCAGCGGTTGGAGAGGACAAGATCAAGGATATTACCGTCGGAGTGGGTGGTGGATTGTATGCACTGTGCAAGTGCAAAGGAGGAGGTTAAGTGGAGGAGACGGGCTGTGTCCGGGTTGTCAAGGTTGACAAGGATGTTGAAATCCCCAAGAATGATGGTGGGTAGCTCAGAGGAGAGGAAGAAGGGTAGCCAGGAGGAGAAGTCTTCCAGGAAGCGGGGTATGGATCCAGGAGGCCAGTATATCACAGCAATATTCAGGGGGGTTGGGGAGAATAGTCGGACGCAGTGGGCCTCGAAGGAGGAGAAGGATAGGGAGGGGGGGTTTGGGAGGACTCGGAAGGTGCTCTGCGGTGACAGGAGCAGACCAACCCCACCACCTTTACGACCGTTAGGTCTGGGTGAGTGGGTCCAGGTGAGACCTCCATAGGAGAGTGCAGCAGGGGAGGTAGAGTCAGTGGGCTGGATCCAGGTTTCCGTGATCGCCAGGAGGTTGAGGGAGCGGGAAACAAAGAGGTCGTGGATGGCGGTAAGCTTGTTGCACACCAAAACCCTCAAACGACGCAGTCGTGCCCTGGAGCGACTATGGCGCAAAACAAAATCCCAACAAGCTTTCACCTGCTACAAATCTGCCTTCCGCACCTACACCTCCTCCCTCCACGCAGCCAAACAAGCCTACTTCCTGACCCTCATCAAGGCCCTCTCCTCCAATCCTCGCCGACTCTTCTCCACCTTCAACTCTCTACTCTCTCCACCCCCACCTCCACCCAGCACCTCACTCACCGCCCTTGATATTGCCAATCACTTCAAAAACAAGATTGACACAATTCGCAAGGACATTGCCGCAACTCACACGCCCTCTCAACCCGTCCCCTCTCACACAGCTACCCCATCATCCCCCCTCCCCCTCGACATTACCCGCAGGGACTTCGTCGCTGCTCAAACTCCCTCCAACCCCCTTCCCCCTCACTTAGCTACCCCCTCTTCACCCCTCTCCCACGGCCTCACCACTGCTCTGACCTCCTCTCCCACCCCACCCTACATTCCTCATACTGAAGCTCCCCCAACACTCCGCACCTTTGACCTTACTATCATCGAGGAAGTCTCCAAGATCCTCTCTGATGCCCGCCTCACCACCTGCCCCCTCGACCCTATCCCCTCACAATTCCTACGACCTCCCTCCCCCTCCATCCTACGCTCCCTCACCCACATCTTTAATCTCTCCCTCTCCTCCGGCACTTTCCCCTCCCCACTGAAGCATGCACACATCACCCCCATACTTAAAAAGCCCTCCCTGGACCCCAATGACCCGAACAACCTCAGACCCATCTCCCTGCTCCCACTTACATCTAAACTCCTCGAGCGCCTCGTCTACACCCGCCTATGCTCTCACCTCAACGACAACAACCTCCTCGATCCCCTACAGTCTGGCTTCCGCCCCCTACACTCCACCGAAACCGCCTTACTCAAACTCTCCAACGACCTTCTAACCGCCAAAGCTAATGGCCACTATTCAGTGCTCCTACTCCTTGACCTCTCTGCGGCCTTCGACACAGTTGACCACCCCCTCCTCCTCAAAATACTACACTCCCTCGGCCTCAGAGATTCTGCTCTCTCCTGGCTCTCATCCTACCTGTCACAACGCTCTTTCAGCGTTACCTATAATGCTACCACCTCCCCCTCACTCCCCCTCTCTGTTGGGGTCCCTCAAGGCTCTGTCCTTGGGCCCCTTCTCTTCTCCATCTACACCTCCTCCCTTGGCCAACTCATACACTCTCACGGCTTCAACTACCACCTCTATGCCGACGACACACAAATCTATCTCTCAACCCCCCACCTCACCCCCTCGGTCTCTGCCCAAATCACACACCTACTGAGCGACATATCAGAATGGATGTCGCTCCACTTCCTTAAACTGAATCTCTCCAAAACCGAGCTCCTTGTCTTCCCCCCAGCCCGAACCCCACCCCCCATTGACTTCTACATCACATCCAACAACGCCAATATCAAACCCGCTCTGCAGGCCAGAGTACTTGGTGTCATTCTGGACTCCAACCTATCCTTCCAGCCCCAAGTCCAATCTTTAACAAACTCGTGCAGACTCCACCTCCGCAACATCGCCAAAATCCGCACATTCCTAACCCCAGAAACCACTAAACAGCTCATCCACTCCCTCATCATATCACGACTCGACTACTGCAACTCCCTCCTCACTGGCCTGCCTCGCCGCTGGCTATCCCCGCTTCAGTCGATCCTGAATATGGCTGCCAGACTCATTCACCTTTCCAAACGCTCCGTTTCCGCCACCCCCCTCTGCCAATCCCTCCACTGGCTTCCGATTGCGCAACGGATCAAATTTAAAATCCTAACACTGACGTACAAAGCTGTCCACCATACTGCCCCGAACTACATCACTGACCTAATATCCAAGTACCACCCAGCACGCACACTCCGCTCCTCACAAGACCTCCTTCTCTCTAGCTCCCTGGTCTCCTCCTCCCATGCCCGCCTCCAGGACTTCTCCAGGGTGTCACCCATCCTCTGGAACTCCCTGCCCCAACCCATCAGATTATCACCTACTCTCCTCTCCTTTAGGCGCACCCTGAAAACCCATCTCTTCAGGGAAGCCTACCTCACCCCCTGCTAACTTGCTGACCTCCTCCACTCTTCCTACCACTCATCCATCCCCCACAGCTATCTCCTCCTGTACCACTATCCCATCCCTTCTAGATTGTAAGCTCGAAAGAGCAGGGCCCTCGATCCCCTCATGTTTTGCATTGTATTGGTATTGTTCTGTCACATGTTCTGTCCCCCTTTGTAATGTACAGCGCTGAGTGAACTATTGGCGCTTTATAAATACTGTATAATAATAATATATATATATATATATATATACAGTCAGGTCCATAAATATTGGGACATCAACACAATTCTAACATTTGTGGCTCTATACACCACCACAATGGATTTGAAATGAAACAAACAAGATGTGCTTTAACTGCAGACTCTCAGCTTTAATTTGAGGGTATTTACATCCAAATCAGGTGAACGGTGTAGGAATTACAACAGTTTGCATATGTGCCTCCCACTTCTTAAGGGACCAAAAGTAATGGGACAGAATAATAATCATAAATCAAACTTTCACTTTTTAATACTTGGTTGCAAATCCTTTGCAGTCAATTACAGCCTGAAGTCTGGAATGCATAGACATCACCAGACGCCGGGTTTCATCCATGGTGATGCTCTGCCAGGCCTCTACTGCAACTGCCTTCAGTTCCTGCTTGTTCTTGGGGCATTTTCCCTTCAGTTTTGTCTTCAGCAAGTGAAATGCATGCTCAATCGGATTCAGGTCAGGTGATTGACTTGGCCATTGCATAACATTCCACTTCTTTCCCTTAAAAAACTCTGGTTGCTTTTGCAATATGCTTTGGGTCATTGTCCATCTGCACTGTGAAGCGGCGTCCAATGGGTTGTGAAGCATTTGGCTGAATATGAACAGATAATATTGCCCAAAACACTTCAGAATTCATCCTGCTGCTTTTGTCAGCAGTCACATCATCAATAAATACAAGAGAACCAGTTCCTTTGGCAGTCATACATGCCCACGCCATGACACTACCACCACCATGCTTCACTGATGAGGTGGTATGCTTAGGATCATGAGCAGTTCCTTTCCTTCTCCATACTCTTCTCTTCCCATCACTCTGGTACAAGTTGATCTTGGTCTCATCTGTCCATAGGATGTTGTTCCAAAACTGTGAAGGCTTTTTTAGATGTCGTTTGGCAAACTCTAATCTGGCCTTCCTGTTTTTGAGGCTCACCAATGGTTTCCATCTTGTGGTGAACCCTCTGTATTCACTCTGGTGAAGTCTTCTCTTGATTGTTGACTTTGACACACATACACCTACCTCCTGGAGAGTGTTCTTGATCTGGCCAACTGTTGTGAAGGGTGTTTTCTTCACCAGGGAAAGAATTCTTCGGTCATCCACCACAGTTGTTTTCCGTGGTCTTCCAGGTCTTTTGGTGTTGCTGAGCTCACCGGTGTGTTCCTTCTTTTTAAGAATGTTCCAAATAGTTGTTTTGGCCACGCCTAATGTTTATGCTATTTCTCTGATGGGTTTGTTTTGTTTTTTCAGCCTAATGATGGCTCGCTTCACTGATAGTGACAGCTCTTTGGATCTCATCTTGAGAGTTGACAGCAACAGATTCCAAATGCAAATAGCACACTTGAAATGAACTCTGGACCTTTTATCTGCTCATTGTAATTGGGATAATGAGGGAATAACACACACCTGGCCATGGAACAGCTGAGAAGCCAATTGTCCCATTACTTTTGGTCCCTTATCAAGTGGGAGGCACATATGCAAACTGTTGTAATTCCTACACCGTTCATCTGATTTGGATGTAAATACCCTCAAATTAAAGCTGACAATCTGTAGTTAAAGCACATCTTGTTTGTTTCATTTCAAATCCATTGTGGTGGTGTATAGAGCAAAAAATGTTAGAATTGTGTTGATGTCCCAATATTTATGGACCTGACTGTATATATATATATATATATATATATATATATATATATATATATATATATATATATATATATAAATATAAATGTGTATGGGATTTTTGCATGCCCTGCCGCACTGCCATTCGCGGCCGCCACTGTGAGTCACTGGGTGGCAGCCGGTAATTACTCGCCGGCGCCCGGTGATTTCTGAAGATCTCTGACTGGGAGGAGCACTGTTTTGTTTACCAACCGTTCTCCCTGTCAGCTTGGGCACACTGCTCTGGATGGCTATGCACAGCTATCCAGAGCAGTGTGTTTGATCACCCCTCATGTTAACCCCTTCTTGCCCAGTGCCATTAGTACAGTGTCAGTGCTTTTGCTTTTTTTTTTTTAGCACTGATCACTGTACTGGTGTCACTGGGGACCTCAATGACACCAAGTCAGTTCCCCCCAGTGTCAGAATGTCCACCGCAGTCCCGCTATATGTTGCTGATCGCTTCCATTACTAGTAAATGTTACAAAACTTTTTTTTTTTTTTTTAAATCCCAGTATATAGATCGCCATTTGTAGATGCTATAACTTTCACGTACACCAATTAATTTACACCTATTTGGATTTTGTTTATCAAAGACATGTAGCAGAATACATTTTGGTATAAATTTATGACGAAATTTGAGTTAATTCTTTTACTGGACATTTCTTTTAATAGCAAAAAGTCAAAAAATATTTTTCCTCAATTGTCGTCGTGTTTTTTTTTTTTTTTTAATAGCACAAAAAATACACAGGCGAACAAACACCACTGAAAGAGAGCTCAATTTGTGGGGAAAAAAAGGACATAAATTTAATTTGGGTGCAATGCTGCATGACCGCGTAATTGTCAGTTAAAGTAATGCAGCACCGTAATGCACAAAAAAATCACCTGGTCAGGAAGGGGGGTAAATCCTCAGGAGGGCAAGTGGTTAATGATCAAAAAAACCCGAAAACCTGTAACCTGATAATGTTACCATAGTAACATTGTACTACTTTGGGGAAGTGATCAGTATTTTTTTTTTTTTTTTGCTTATAGCAAAGAATTACTTTGCTTTGCTTTGCTATAAGCAAGCATTTATACTAAAAATCACCAGCGCCAAAAACGTAAACGTTAATTACTAAACAAATGCTGCTGCTCATTAGTGTAAACACCAAAAAAAAATATAAAACATCAAAAACCGCGCAAATATATAAATAAAATAAAACATTTTTTAATATAAACTACAAAAAAAAAGTAGCCAAAAAAAACTTAAATATAATAGATAAGTCCCACTCCAAATCAATAAAGTGAAAATTAAATTCATAGAAGTCCTTTTCCAGAGAGCCTTTGACCCGTGCTGACACCTGAAAACGCCCTGGAGGAGGGGCGAAACATGTTGACGCATTTCCGGCTTCGCCGTCCAATGTACCACGTCATTTCCGGTGAGTGGAGCGTGCGGCACTTCCGGGGGCCATCTTGCTTGAGGGTGATTCTTATGCTGTCATATGTTGCGGACTATGAGATCCCAAAAATACCCTGGTGATGTGGTGGTTTGGCTGATATATTTTAACAATGTGAGTGGTTTGGTACTTGGAAATTGATTCTGCCTGAGTATTGCAGTATTATACTATAGATCTGTTGTTTTTTTTTTTTTTCTCTGCATCATTCATAACTTTTCTTGGCGAGTGGTGTCTGTTGATCCTCGAGGTTGGAGGCTGGTTTACATCCTTATCTGGAGTAGGGGAAATCCATTAATATCCGGTGATTGGAGGCTTATTGACTGACTGGGCGTTTTTTCACCAATATCTGGTGAGTGCGGTATGTTATCTGAGCACTATTACAGTGTCGGCACGGGTCAAAGGCTCTCTGCAGATGGACTTTTATGAGTTTAATTTTCACTTTTATTGATTTGGAGTGGGACTTATCTATTATACCTTTTTTTTGGCAAATTTTTTATTGGAGTTTATATTAATTATAAAAAAATTTAATTTTATATATTTGCGCTGTTTTTGATGTTTGAAAAGCAAGCATTTACCTATTCCGCCCACTGATACCAACGATGGGGCATTGTCCCCACTGAGGCTGGGGCATTTTCTACTCCGTGACACCAATCTGGCTCCCCTAAAGTCTGAAGAACATTAAACTGCCCCATTGTTTAGAACGTTTTGAGACCCTGTTCTGAAAATGAAGAGCACAAGTCACTTTTTTTTTTTTTTTTTTTTATATACTTTGTAAAGACCAACCCAGACATTTTTAATGTGTTGCTGTGGCGATATATCCTACAGTCTGAACACTTCTCCACAAAACAAAGTATCTCCTAGGAATCCTACTTCTGGAAGCATGGGAATATTTTTCACCATATGTGAGGGATTCTACCTTGGAAGATCTGAGCCCTCTACAAAATAATTAGTTGATTAATTGGAGTAGTTATTGCTACCATGTTTATCTATGTCAGTTTTAATTCTGTATGTTTCAGAATTGTGATTAAACCTGACTGGTCCACTGTGTGGGTGCATTGTTGTGCAGAACCATATGCATAGTATTTCAGTGGTGTGAGCACTAATTACCAAATTACCAGCATGCAGTTAAATACATGGTTTGCTTTCCACATTAAACTGCAGGAATACATTTCTAGTGAATTGGCATCTTTTTACTGTCAGGATATACTTATTTTACAGTAAAAATAACCTATCATTTAAGTGCAGTTGAAGCTACAAATGCAGATTATTAGCTGGAGCGTCTGACATGTGATTGCAGAACGGAGGACTTGGGTTTATTTTGTTGGGTTTTTTTTTTTTTTTTTTAAAAACCACCATCCAGCTCACAGCACGCTGGCCTGCAGATATCAAAGGCTGTCTTTTATAAAGCCTGACATCCCTTAATTGCCTCTGATACAGTGTGAAGAAATCTATTAATGACAGTAATGAGCAATACAATAGTCATTTATTTGGCTTTTGGATTATTTTTTTTTTTAAGTTGTTATCCACTTTAAAGAAGATTAATGTCAAGATAAATACTGGCTCTGCTTCTTCACGTTTGTAACAACTTTTATTCTTTATGGAGCTTTGCTGCAGTCTAAATGGCTCTCTGCCTCAAGCTGACATTGTAGTTGTGTATGTGTGAGAACACTGGCAGGCTGAACTATCCATGGGTTCTTATATGATGTACCTAAAACGAGCCTAAGGCTATGTTCACACTGGCTTTGTCAGCAGGCGTCAGACAGGCGTTTGGGAAGTGTTTAACGCTTCTCAAACGCCTATGAAAATTCTGCAGTGCTGTTCACACAGAAGTGTTAGCATTGCCTTGGTCATGGCAAAACTGCCGCCTTGTGTCAAGTTGAAGCCTCCCATTCAAATCTATGGTGCCGCTCCGCAAACGCCTGGTAGGCATTTGCGGTTGTGTTGCGGAGCGTTAATACCATTTAACTTCATTATAGCCGTTTGTGGTGCGGTTTAACCGCCTGAAAACTGCGCATAGGGTGTTTTGGGAGTGTTTGGCAGGCATTTGGAAAGCGTTTTTAACGCTCCTCAAACGCTATAGGGGCGTTTGGCAAGAGTTGGAAACAAAGTCAAGTGTGAAGGAGCCCTTTATAGTGCCTTGAAAAAGTATTCATACACCTTAAAATTGTCCACATTTTGTCATGTTACAACCAAAAACATACACAGTGGCACATTATTGTGTAGTGGAAGGAAAACGATGAATGTTTTACAAATATCTGGAAAGTGTGGCCGGCATTTGTATTCAGCCCCCCAGAGTCAATACTATGTAGAACCATCTTTCACTGCAATTACAGCTGCAAGTCTTTTTGGGTATGTCTCTTCCAGCTTTGCACATCTAGAGTGAAATTTTTGCCCATTCTTCTTTGCAAAATAGCTCAAGCTCTGTCAGATTGGATGGAGAGCGACTGTAAACAGCAATTTTCAAGTCTTGCCACAGATTTTCAATTGGATTTAGGTCTGGACTTTGACTGGGCCATTCTAACGCAAGAATATACTTTGATCTAAACTATTCCATTGTGCTTTGGCTGTATGTTTAGGATCGTTGTTCTGCTGGAAGGTGAACCTCCGCCTCAGTCTCAAGTCTTTTGTAGACTCTAACAGGTTTTCTTCTAAGAATGCCCTGTATTTGGCTCCATCCATCTTCCCATCAATTCTGATAAGCTTTCCTGTCCCTGCTGAAGAAAAGCATCCCTACAACATGATGCTGCCACCACTATGTTTCACTGTGGGGATGGTGTGTTCAGGGTGATGTGCAGTGTTGGTTTTCCGCCACAGATAGTGTTTTGCTTTTAGGCCAAAAAGTTCAATTTTGGTCTCATCTGACCAGAGCACCTTCTTCCACATGTTTGCGGTGTCCCCACATGGCTTCACACAAACTGCAAACAGGACATCTAATGGCTTTCTTTCAACAATGGCTTTCTATTTGCCACTCTTCCATGCAGGCCAGATTTATGAAGTGCATGACTAATAGTTGTCTTGTGGACAGATTCTCCCACCTGAGCTGTGGATCTCTGTAGCTCCTTGAGCATTACCATGGGCCTCTTAGCTGATTTTCTGATTAATGCTCTCCATGCCCGGCCTGTTG
The DNA here is from genome assembly GCF_062004578.1 of Staurois parvus. Taxonomy (NCBI): domain Eukaryota; kingdom Metazoa; phylum Chordata; class Amphibia; order Anura; family Ranidae; genus Staurois; species Staurois parvus. The sequence continues at coordinate 1,927,526 of NW_028317890.1, forward strand.
ATTTAAGTGGGCGGCCATGTATTGGTAGGTTTGCAGTTGTGCCATACTCCTTTCCCCCCCCCCCCCCCCCATTTTCGGATTATGGATTGAATAGCGCTCAGTGGGATGTTGAAACGTTGGGCTATTTTTTTAATAACCTAACCCTGCTTTAATGTTCACAACTTTATCCCTGACCTGCCTGGTGTGTTACTTGGCCTTCATGATGCTGTTTGTTCACTAATGTTCTCGAAGAACAAACCTAAGGGCTTAACAAAACAGCTGTATTTATACTGAGATTAAATTCCACACAAGTGGACTCTATTTACTAATTAGGTGACTTCTGAAGGCAATTGGTTCCACTAGATTTTAGTTAGGGGAACTAGAGTAAAGGGGACTGAATGTAAATACACGCCACACTTTCCACACATTTTAATTTGTAAAAATAATTGAAAACCATTGATTATTTTCCTTCTACTTCACAATTAGACCAACACAAAATTGCACATATTACATAAAATCCAAATAAAATACATTTACGTTTTTGGTTGTAACATTACAAAATGTGGAAAATTTCAAGGGCTTTGAATTCTTTTTCAAGGCACTGTATTGGCCAGTGATTTTGAGGGGGAATGGCAGTCAGACTGGTTCTGAAATTTCCTCTAAATAACCTTCTTTTTTTTCTTTTTTCTCCAGTTGGTCTGCCCACGTTGAAGGGGTCTTCTGCACCTCTTGCCTGTACCTCCACATGGGCCTTGTTACAGTGGCGGTTTTGGTTTTTTTTTTAGCCAAGTGTTGACTGGCACAGATGCATCAAGGAAGTTGGATTGTGTCTGTACATCACCTGCCCTTTAGTGTCTATGGCCTGCTTGATACAAGCAATTGCAGCATGACATAGCACCATAAGCATTCTTGCCTCATCTTTTTGTTGCCATTTTATAGTTGTGAAATTCTTTTGTATTCTACATCAAACAAATACAATACATCAATATCTTACCAATGAAGTCCTTTTCTTCCAGCTGGCATCTACAACAGATCTACGGTATCAGTTATAGGTGGGCTGACACCCCCCCGTATGAAGTGACAGCATTAAAAGACCCATTGATATAGTCTAATACTGGTTCTTCCTTAAACTTGCAGGTATTTTGCTTTGGTGTGTTACAACAGCCAAAAAGACTTCACTGTGTATTTGCTAAACTCAGAAAATCTGATCTTGAACCAGTAGCTTGTGTATATATATATATCTGCTCACGTCAAAACCGATCGTTAAAGAAAACACCTGTCACACTGTCAGTGTATAAATCAGTTCTCGGGAGCTGGCTAAATTTGGGGGTGTTGTACATTCCTCAGACTCCTGAGTAGGCTTGGCTTCAATGTGTGTTAATAAAACACCCTAGATGTTGGAGGCATGCTGATTGCATGCAGGGTGGCTTAACCAGTTTTTCCTATATAGGTTCTAAGTAACAATGAATCGGACACTTATTATAGAACCAGGGTGACTTGAACTAGGCTGGCCTTTATTCTACATTCCATTTTTACTGATTTACATATCAGTCTAATTTTGTTATACTTGTTTACATAGGAAAGACTTCTTTTACAGTGGTCACAAATCCCACCAATTACACATAGTCAAGTTAATACATTTGTGTTAATGAAGAGATAAAATGCTTGTGGATAATGGCATTGTTGAGAATTGAGACCCGGACATGGGGCCTGCATGGTATCACTTCCAACCTGTTATTGAACCAAACAGTTTAGTAGTCTTTCTCAACCTTTTTTTTTTTTTACTGCAGATGGACCCAGTAAATTTTCTAGTCTTGGGGAAGCCCAACTGAAATTAGATAATTGAGGTTAGAGGGAAGAAAGTCCCTTTTTTTTTTTTTTTTTTCTAATAGGTGGTCAATTGGATGTATGCCACTCTTAAAAACGGATCTAAAGATCATTGGTACAATGCTGCCAGCTCTGTCAAGTGGCGTTGGACTAGGAACTATGCAGGCACCAACAGGAGTGAGGTTAATGGCCACAGCTCAAGGAATCGGTGCCAACCTCTGGAGGAGAATGGTTGCAATATAGCATAACTGTTGTGCAGTGCTTATCGGCAGTTGCATGCTGATTTTACTGCCATCATTGACCACACACCACAGCCATGGATGTTGGTGCAAGGTCTGTCTGCAGCACATTACAGTATATGTAAACCCAAAACCTAGATTTCAATATGTATGGAATCATGCCAGAATGGGGCTTTAAATGCATTGCACTCACAAACTTTCACAGGCTAATTCTTTCTGAAAGTAGGATGGGCACAGACAGCAAATTATTATAGTCGTCTATTGCACTTCACTAGATTGTACCCAGTTTAGCTGTTCTAGGTTTAAAGACTGGGATTAAAGTATTAATGGGCTACAATTCAAAATCTAATAGTAATAGTATCCTTTGTATCCTTTTCTTCATGCAGGGTTATGGTTTGCATATTTTGTTTGTGGTTTTTATGACTTGTGAAATTGTAATTATACACATAATACAGTAGCTTGACTGAGTTTTGGTTAACTCCCTGTCCCTCTACTAAGGTCATTGACTGTTCCTTCTGGATTTCCTGTCCCTTCATGGATGTCAATCGCCCAAGGTGGCAAACAGCAACTACAATGGAGGATTTTCTGTCTATTAGCTATTTTGCAGGCCTGGGCAACAAAGGTTGGCTGTTGAGGAATGGTGTTGGGATGTTTTGTTCCATATGTTTTGTGGAATGTGAAATGGAATTGCTCATTTTTACTATCGCTTTTAAGTTTGGGTTTTTTTTGTTTTTTTTTTTGTTTTTTTACAATATAGCTGCAAATTCCCTTTAATATCAACCAGTAGGAGACCACATAAGTTGTTCTTAGAATCCAAGATGAGCTTGTGCTTTTACTTGTGACCGGTGTATAGTTTGTACTGATTTTAAAAAAAGGACAAGAGGAAATCTTGGTTACAGTGGCTATTTATGAACCTGATGGGTTAGGTTTTTACTCAGAACAGAATCCAGTTCCACAGCCTTTTTAGAAACGAGACACCAAGTCCTACAACTTTCTACAAGAACAGCTCTTCAGTGTGACATTCTGTGATTTTTAAAGGTAACTCCTCTTGGTAAAAAAGTAATTGAACGTCGTCAAAGCCTAAGGGATTTTTTTTCTTTTACTTGATTCCCTGGTCTTAAGTTGTGAAAATATTTTAGGAAAATCTAATTTTCTAAGTGGTGTCATAATTTCAATCAGTAGGCTGTGGAGCACTAGTACCGAAAGTTCAAAAAGATTTCCGTTCTTTCAACATGAATGAAACGGAGATTATCCCTGCAAGGGGCAGCTGGCTTCACAGCATGTAAATATAAGCCGAACATTTGGAGCAAGTACCGTGACAGAGCTGACGGCCATATACAAGGTCTTCGCACTGTTTTGTGATGGAGCTTTTACAGCAGAAGTCTTGTTTCCGAAAAGTGATGTTTATTTAGCGCAAATAGTAAGATAAACTTTGAAAAACTCCCCAGTGCTAGTACTTTGACAGTTTGTTATACTGGCTTCTGCCATGTGAAAAATCTGAAGATATTCCCTAAATGAAGATGTGCAAACTGGCAGGTGACCCTTGGTGTGTGTGTGAGGTCGTCTTTCACATTGCGCGCACCTCTCATCATCCTCTCAGGTTCTCATTAGTGTGAATGCTGTGGAAGGCATTCAGCGGAGGTGTGCGCTTCTGCCAGTCTGTTTTACCCTGGCTTTTGAAGTAGCGATTGTAGATGTAAGCAGAGAAACCACAAAGCAGAAAGTATTTTTATCTAATCCAAAGAAGAATGAATTGATCGCATAGGTCTATTTTTTTTTTCTTCACTGTATCTGAATTGAGTGACACACACTTACACACACTTACACTTTGCATTTTTCACCTAATTGTTTGAAAAACTGTTCTTTACCAGTCAGAGAATTTTGATTCTGTATGGCCAATTTTGTGATTTATAGACATTTTCCACACTGTAAAGTCTGCAGGTGAAACATGTAGTACCTAACTGAGCACCTGAGGTTTACTGGTCATCTCTGAGCAGGGAGCTGGCCAAGGAAGCAAAAAATTGAAACCAGAGAGTAACAGAGTCATATTATTGACTGGCAAATACGTATCACAAAATTGGTTGGATGTAACTAGTAACCATTTGCAGCGTAAATACATGCAGTATGTTGTACCTTCTTATTCTTTTTTTTTTTTTTTTTTTTTTTTTAAATGGTTTTTTTCTCTGTGTTCACATATGTGTATTTAAATATTTTCATGTACTTCTTCCATCTGAAGTACCTGGGTGATTCTGCCAGTCACCTTACTTTCTTGTTCTAAACTGACCACACAAAGCACAGAAGCTGATTTGTCTTAGTGTGGTCAGTTTTTATCTTTTAGCTGGCCATTCAGAGGTACATGACACTGTGCAGACACACAGCATGCCTGTATTGGGTAGTTTGATCAGCCAACACTCCTCTGGCCAGTCATCGCCTGCCTCTGACTCATACTACTCCTCCCAATCACAACTTGCCTCTTGAACACGCCCCCTGCTGAGGCACAGCCTGCATCTTGCCCCAGACCAGTGGCGTCCCGAGGCAGGTGCGGGGGGTGCGGTCCGCACCGGGTGACACCGGACCCGGTCCCCAAAAAGTGAAGTTGTAAAGCAAGCAGGCGGGGATTGTCGGCTTTCTTTACAACTTACCTTTTTTTGTAGCGGGTCCGGTGTCACCCCTTATAGGTTGCATGCCAACAATCCTGCGTGGATCGTCAGCATGCAACCTATACGGGGGTTACACCAGACCCACTCCAGGAAAAGGTAATTTGTAAAGAAAGCTGATGATCCCCGCAGGATGGATCGGATCTGCGGATTGAGCATAATGGATTGGAATCCGATCCATTATGCTCAATCCGCAGATATGATCCATTCTGCGGGGATCGTCGGAGGGGGTGTCACCAAGTGTTACCGCACCGGTAACACCAACCCTAGGGACACCTCTGCCTCAGACTGAACAGACTATGGAATATAGGCATGCTGTGTGTCTGCACAGTGTCACGTAATCCCCTCCCCCCACTATTGCATGGGCACATGACAGAAATTTAACCTTGTAAAAAAAAAAGGTAAAGGTCATTCCTTCAACTGAAGCAAAAGCAGTTATGGTGCCTGTATAGTTATCACTGTATTATACAGTGTCTATAACATTGTACAGTATGTTCACAACTACTGTAGAGGTTATCTATACCCAATAACAAACATATACAGTGTATCGAAATTTACTGGCCCTTAGATTTGGGGAATGCTTTTATGCTTCTTTTTTTTCATTTCCCCCCCTCTATTTTCACTTGGTGATTCTACCAACATCATAATTTACTCTTTTGGGGTCTCAAAGCTCTCGATGTACTGTATCTACAGAGGAGTAGCAGTATCAAGCTAGGGGGAGGTGTTCTGTAGTCCAGAAGGGAGAATGAAGGAGTGCAGTAGAAGCAGTGCTACCACAGGAAGTTAGGAGGTCACTGGAATTCTGACAGGACCAACAGCCATTTTGTCTTTTGCTGTGTGTTTAAAGGGATAAAAGGCAAGGAACCATGCGTGTATTGAAGAGATCCTGAATACAGATTATTATCATCAGAAATAGACTTTAGGCAGACAGTGATTACATATCAGTGGATTGAATGTTAAATCTGATCTATTGTTTCTTTTGATGTTTGTGGCTGTCTGTAAGTGGACTATATATGTCTAAACACCTACTTTACCTAAATGTGTGCACTGTTTAACTGTAAATGAAAAGCCACTAAAAAGAAATGAAAACATCTGCACTTAGTGTTACTAAACCCACAACAGTAAAAGCAGTCTGTATATGCAGTAAGGCATGCTTGGTATACTCACTGTGGAACCTAAGGGGTTAATCCTCTGCATTGTGCAAAAAATGCTGTTTGATCCTGACTTCTCTGCTCCTCCTCTTATTCAAATGTACATTTTTAATCTCCTGAGAAGACAGACTGAACCATAGCCATTCTGCACATGCTCAGTTTTTGTATTGCTAGAGAGAGTTAATGTGATCCGCACAAGGCCAATCCGCACCCTCCAGACAGAGGTCAGGGGTTTTACATCCTTCTAGAGCAGAAAGAAATCTCCTCCTACAAGCTTTGACCTGTGCTCTGATGGATACTGATAGAAGTCCCAAGACTGCTGATGAGAAAATGTATTTATCAGTTTATATTTACTAAAATAATTGTATTTTCATGTTCTGTGTACTGTTGGAGACCAGATATAGTGAATGCAGGGTCCTGGGTTTAGTAACACTTTAGTTCTCCATTACGTTTGTGAAGCATTTACTAGTTCCAAATTAAAAATTAAAGACAAAGTATTTTCTGACTTTGTTTGGTTTTTTTTTCACTCATTATGAAGTGTCTCTTGTTCTGCTGGCTCCTGGTTAGTTAAAATCTTCCTCCTGTGATCCTGAGGAAGATTTCAGCAAAAGTAAGAGTCAGCAGCACAAGGGATACTTTGATAGTATTGCCCCTTGTGCCATGCGTGTGTTTTTTTTTTTTTTTTTTTTCCTCTCCTTTTTTTATTTTATTTTTTTGGCACTAAACTTCGTATTTTCAAAATGAGAGAATAATACTGGTTGTCTGCGTATATTACTCAGTAAATGTTTCTTCTAGTCCAGGGGTAGGCAACCTGCGGCTTTCTAACTGTTGTGGAACTACATTTCCCATGAGGCATTGCAACATTACAAAACTGACAGTTACAGCTATGACTTGCAGAGGCATGATGGAACTTGTAGTCCTGCAACAGCTGGAGAGCCGCAGGTTGCCTACCCCTGTTCTAGTCCCTTGCACAGCAGAAGACCGATTAGAAAACTGTCACTTCCAGCCAAGCAACCTATTTTACATGATGCGCTGTGTAATACTTAACATGCACTGCTACTCCTTTACTGTCCTGTCAGGAGGAGTGACAAGAATGTATTCCCTTACTGTAATGGAGAATTTGGTTTTGACCACCTGGCTGTTCTGTGTGACGGGAGTTTGAATTAGAAGAATAGCTGAACAGAATCAGATCTTTTGGTAAATGCTGCACATATATGTATTTTGGGTGTCAGCTTTTTGACCAAGGTTTAAAGTGATATTAACCGCCTCCCGCTTGCCATATAGTAATGACGGACGCAAGGTGGTTCTCTCGTTCTGGGAGGACATCATATGACGTCCTCCCATTCTAACCGCGCATGCGTGGCTACCGGAGCACGCGGCGATCAGCGGTGTGCTGTGTCCCTCGGACACAGCGGATCACCGATCCACGTAAAAAGCCGACTATGTCGGCTCGATCATGTGATCAGCTGTGCCCAATCAGAGCTGATCACATGTAAACAGGGAAATGCCGGTATCGGGGAGAGCCGGTAATCGGCATTCCTCGGAGGGGACATGTACACAGATCATCAGAGCACTGATGATCAGTGTGCCCTGATAATCTGTGTAGCCCCAGCAGCGCCACCTGTCAGTGTCCATCAGTGCCAGCTCTTAGTGCCCATCTGAGCTGCCTTTCAGTGTCGCCCATCAGTGCCACCTATCAATGCCTATCAGTGCCACTTATCAGTGTCCATCAGTGCCCATCACTGCAGCCTCATTAGTGCACATCAGTGAAGGAGAAAAATCACTTATTTACAAAATTTTATAACAAAAACTAAGACATTTTTTTTTTCAAAATTTTCAGTTGTTTTTGGTTTAAGAAATAAAAAAACCCAGAGGTGATTAAATGCCACCAAAATAAGGCTCTTGTCACAAAAAAATTATAAAAATGTCATATGGGTACAGTGTCGCTTGACCGCGCAATTGTCATTCAAAGTGCAACAGCACTGAAAGCAGGAAATTGGCCTGGGCAGGAAGGGGGTACAAGTGCCCTGTAGGCTACTGGTTAAAGGCTCAAGGTGTGGGGGTTTTTTTTCTTATACTTGCCAGCTCTGTGCAATGGTTTTGCACAGAGCAGTCCCGATCCTCCTCTTGTCGGGTCTCCTGCTGGCGCACCTGTCTCCTTCCTTCTAGGTGCCCCCAGACCAAGCCGCTTGCTCTGGGGGTACTTGTGCGTGCTCTGTAGGACCCCCCCCAGCAGTGGGAGCCAGTGGTGTGCCTCAGCAAATGAGGAGAGAGAGACCTGGGAGAACTGAGGCCCCTGTTCAGAGCTGGATTGAGAGTGGGGGCTCAGGTAAGTATTGGGGGGGCTGTGTGGGGAGCAGCACACTGAAAGTTTTTTACCTTCATACATAGAATGCCTTTACAACCACTTTAAAATGGGAATATTACAGTACATGGCAACTGATCAAAAGTCCAGGCACAAGCAGGCACTTCATTGCCATCTTTCAAATAGTGACAGGGTGTCCTTAATGAACTATACAGGAAGATGCATTTTATGGTTTGAGACATGGAGAAAATAATTTCTTTGGCTCTTGTTTTATAGCACAGAATAAACGCCAGTTTTGGCTTAGGAGTTATAGCCTTCATGTAAGGCATTAAAGTGGTTGTAAAGGCAGAGGGGTGTTTTTTTTTACTTTACTGCATTCTATGCAATAAAGTGGAAAAAAAAAAAACCTGCATGCAGCTTCCTCTGTACCCCCTTCAGCCTTAAATACTTATCTGAGCCCCAGCTTAATCCAGTGATGTTCTCAAGAGCCAAGGTTCTCAGCTGTCACTCATTGGCTCAGATACTGTAGCAGGGACCATTGGCTCCCTCTGCTGTCAATCAGAGCCAGTGATGAAAGAGCTGGGGGAAGGAGCAAGCCCGCATGAGTGCCCCCATATCAAGCAGCTTGCTGTGGGGTAGATCGCTGGTGGGGGACCTGAAAAGGGGAGGGTCAGGGCTGCTCTGTGCAAAACCATTACACAGAGCAGGTAAGTATGCCATGTTTGTTTTTAAAAAAACAAAAAGACAAAACCATAAGAAATTAACTTAAAGCTGCTTGCATGGAGAGTATGCAAATATGTGGCCTCTCAGCAGGTGGGCCTTGACACCAAGAGGCTGCATATTTGTGTACCTAAAAGTAAAATAACCTGTGCTGAGAGCTTGGGCTTTGCATATGTGTAACCCAATTGGAAGTTCAGGGAAGCATTGGTGTTTAATTAAATATGTAGGTTCTTACATAAAAAAAAAAAAAAATCAATGTGTTACAGGGCATTGTTATAATATTGGTTAATGCTGTGTTGGCATAAAAAAAATAGACCATTTTATATAAACACGTAAAAGTAGGTGTGTGTGCGTATAATATATATATACAAAAAAAAATTTGGTTTGTTTTTTTACTCCAATCTACCTCCCATTCTGCTCTTGGTGCCCATTAACTTTCGAATAATTGCTTTTCTGTGGGACTGGATACTTGAAAACTGCCACATTTCACTCCCCTTATATAGCAGATACTTCTACACTCTTCTAATCTCCCAGAAGGCAATGCTGTTTTATGGATGGGGGCCCGATTGGGGTGTGGTGGCAGCATTTAGTTGATGTCATCTTGGTGCTTTTGTGCAGATTTCGCTGAAGGGTGTTTGAGTGCATTGAGATCAGGAAGCCCACTCTTAGTAACTCCAAAGGAGGGAACATTCAGTAATGGAGACTTTTGTTGGTTTTGAAAGGAAGATGGCGCAGTCTCCCAGCAAATACGAGAGTGGTAATAGACCATTATACTGAAACAGGTTGGTTGAATTTCAAAAACTGCACAGCTTTTGGAAGCAACACTTAAATTCTAATGATTTGGAAGAATATCTTCGTGTATGTGGATGTTAAGCTCATAGTTTTACTAGCCAAGGCATGATGAAAGTTTTGTGGTTTTAACCATTTGACAACCGCGCTATAGCCGAATGACAGCTACAGTGCAATTGTCCAGTTTTGGGAGAGCGTCAAATGATGTCCTCTTAGAATGCATGGTGCGCACCCGGCACTGTCAGTGATCACTGTACTCTACGGACACAGCTGATCACTTGACTAAGTTACAGGCCAATCACAGCTGCCTTTTGCCACGTGATCAGCTGTGTCCAATGACACGGCAGATCACAAAGTAAATATGGTTGCCGGTTATAGTCGGCACTTTCCTCACGCTGTCCCTGCGTGAGGAAAGTTCTGCCGATAACCGGCAAATGTCAGAGGACATCCGCACTGATAATCAGGACACTGATCATCAGTGCCTACTCAATGCCCACCAGTGCCACCTCATCAGTGCCACCTCACCAGTGCTGGCTATCCGTGCCACCTCACCAGTGCTGGCTATCCGTGCCACCTCACCAGTGCTGGCTATCCGTGCCACCTCACCAGTGCTGGCTATCCGTGCCACCTCACCAGTGCTGGCTATCTGTGCCACCTCACCACTTTCCTCACGCTGTCACTGCGTGAGGAAAGTACTGCCGATAACCGGCAAATGTCAGAGGACATCCGCACTGATAATCAGGGCATTGATCATCAGTGCCACCTATCAGTGCCACCTATCAGTGCCACATCATTAGTGCCTACTCAATGCCCACCAGTGCCGCCTCACCGGTGCTGGCTATCCGTGCCACCTCACCAGTGCTGGCTATCCGTGCCGCCTCATCAGTGAAGGAGAAAAATTACCTGTTTGCAAAATGTTGTAATAGAAACAAAGAAACTTTTTTTTTGTTTGTTCAAATTCTTTTGTTTATAGTGCAAAAAAATAAACCCCAGTGGCAATTAAATACCACCAAAAGAAAGCTTTGTGTGAAAATAAAAATGTTATATGGTTACAATGTTGCATGACCGCGCATTTGTCATTCAAAGCGCAACAGCACTGAAAGCTGAAAATTGGCCTAGGCACGAAGGGGTTGAAAAGTGTCCGATAAGCAAGTGGTTAAAAGGAGTTGATTATCCTGCGTCAGATGTAACTTACTGAAAGCAATGTCACCATTGTGAGTGTGTAGGGAAAGTATTTTTGGATAGTTTAGAGAGCGCCCTTTTTTTTTTCTCATGATGGCCTTCCTAAAAGTACCGTACTTCTTGAATCACATCTGTTATGGAAAGGGTTTGACCTTTTTCAGTTAAAAATAGGAAGAGTCTGCACTTGCTGCTGTTGTAGATGGTTCAAGGTCTTTCAGTAGGAAATAGAGAAAACATTGCTATGATCTGGTTTACTGCAAATACACTTTTGTAAAGTTGAACTTCCCTTTTAGCATAGCTATGTAATATGAATTGCATGTCAGAGCTGGAGAAGAAGTGGTTACAGTGTGGTTTCCAGCCATTGATGTTCACGTTGTGTCCTCCTTGTGCAATGCATTGAGGACATGAGCCACATACAAAGAAGCTACAGGCTGCTAATCTAAGGTGGTTCATGCTGTATTAGTGAGTTAATTTAGTTCAATGACTTTGCAGTGAACTCTGCCAGAGAAGCCCAAGGCTGAAGATGTGGTGGGTTTTTTTTGCTTTGATTGGCTCTGTGCAGCTTTTTGCTATTAACCTAGCTTGCTTGACTTTCAAATCTTTTAGGCTTTAAGGAGCAGATACAATTTAGTTCCGCACATTACACACAAATAGGCAGATTTTTTATGTACAGAAGGACAGATCTAGAACTCTAAAATGGATTTAAAAGCATGTCACTTTTATATGTTGTGTAGTAATCAGCCTTTGGCAACAAATATCCAGTATTCGGTCTTTCAGCTGTTCGCGGCACTGTTTATTGCGATTTCGATGGTGTAAAACACACAGGATGTGGTGGGATTAGGGCTGGTAAATGTTTTGCTGGAAGTTGCAGCTATATCGCTCCTCTGCTGTTAGCTGGGAATGTTGAATCTTCTTAAGGCTCAGTTCACACTAGCTTTGTCGGCAAGCGTCAGACAGGAGTTTGGAAATTCTGAAGGACCCTCTGCACACTGGTATATACCCTTTCAAGCAGACTATGCAATAAATAGGGATATTTAGTTCACACATATTGCAATACATGCTTAAGCTGGCCAACTGCGTCAAAGTAATCCCTCTATGGCCAGTCCTACTCTGCTCTGCCTACGCAAATGCTACTGTGGACACAATGCTAGCATAGGGGAAAAGACAGGAGTTTGGGAAGCGTTTTTAACGCTTCACAAACGCCTATGAAAATTCTGCACATGGCAGCACACAGTGCAGTTCACTGGGATAGCTTTGCATCGTGGCAAAACTGACGCCTCGTGTCGAGTTAGGAGGAGTTGAAGCCATTCAAGTCTATAGTTCCGCTCTGCAAACGCCTGGCAGGCGGTTGCGAGGCGTTAATACCATTTAACTTCATTATAGGCATTTGTGGTGCAGTTTTGACGCTTGGCAAACGCCTGTCAACTGCCTCAAAACCGCGCATAGGTCATTTGAGCAGCATTAACGCTTTCCAAACGCCTGTCTAACTCCTGTCAAACGCTATAGGGGCATTTGGCAAGAGTTAGAAATAAAGTCAAGTGTGCACGAGCCCTTAGGAAACAGTGGGAACCTATGACAACCAGCGCTTGCCTTTGCTGTACAAGCGTCAGAGAAATGTAATCTGGTTATGAGATATAAGTTCACTTGTCAATTTGTACAATTTTTAAAAGGACAGAGCTATGTGGGTGATCATTAATAATCATGCTACTAAAATCGATGAGAATCCATTACAACGTGTAGTGATTGATTACTAAGCAGCAGGCAGTAGTCATTGTGTGATCTGACAGTGCTCCTTCATGCTGTTTATGTAGCTGTCACTATGGGGGGTCATCTTTTCTTTAGCAGTCGGATACTTCCTATGTATTAATCTCCTCCAGCAATTTTCTTAGTATGATTCCTGAATCAAATGAAAGCAGTCTGCTTTATGGCTTGTACCTGCAGGTAAGCCTATAAGAAGCTTAACTCTAGGTACAGTGAATGTCTCCTACAGGTGTACAATTTAGGAAATATTCACATTTGTAGAGGCCGGTGATGTTACGGCACATAGGCACTCTACTCTGAATGGACGGCATACTAAAGTGAGCCGACCACTGAGAGTGCTGTGACTCCGCGTGGGAGTGACCGTCATTGCAGCCCAGCCATTCAAACAGCCAGAGGCCGCAAACTCTGAAGGAAGGCCTGGTGAAGATAGAAGCCCTGTCAGCGGTGACAGCGTGACTTTGGGGGGGCTTCGTTAGAAGGTAAGGCTTTAATAATGTGCTAGTATGCAGTGTGACTTCGACCACCCAGGGCCCCAATTTTTTTTTATTCTTAGTGTTGCTAAACCCACAACCGTAAAATCAGTCTGTATATGCAGTAACGCATGCTTGTTATACTCACTGTGGAACCTAAGGGGTTAATACTACACATTGTGTAAAAAGGCTGTTTGGTCCTGTTTTCTCTGCCTCTTCTCTTGTTCACCTGATTGAACCTGAAGTCACATGCTCAGTTTAGTGTGTATTTCTAGAGTTTTTTTTTTTTTGGGGGGGGGGGGGGGTTTCCTTTGGAGAGTGCATGTGATCAGCACAAGGCCAATCTGCACTGTCTAGACAGGGGTCAGGGGTTTTGCATCCTCCTAGAGCAGAAAGAAAACTCCTAAAAGCTTTAACCAGTGCTCTGCTGAAATCACAAGACTGCTCTAACTGCTGATGAGAAAAGGTATTTAGCAGTTTATATTTACTAAAATAATTGCATTTCCATGTTGTGTATCCTGTGGGAGACCAGATATAGTGAATGCCGGGTCATGGGTTTAGTAATACTTTAAAACCTTCATATTCAAACTTCAAATTCATATTTTAAAAGTAATTGAAAAACTATGAGCAATACTATGAAATGTCTTCTAAACTAGAACAAGTCATGTTACATGGCATTAAAATAATATGGCCTGTTCCGTTTTTTTAGATTTTTTTTTTTTTTTTTTTTTTTTTATGCAAAGAAAAAAACGGTTTTTTTTTGTTTTTTTGTTTTGAACTTTCTTGTGTGCAATTTGCAATCAACAGATAAATAGATATTAGCAGCTGACAAGAGCAGACCTGCCATAAAAGACGGAATATGACGAATACCATGCAGAGTAGTAATTCACTATTCTAGTGGATGCAGTTATTTTTATTAAGATCACATGGATCATGAAAAGGTAGACATTTATATCATGGTGAACACCATGTCAATCATTAAAATAAAATAAAAATATAAAAACAAAAAAACGGTCTGCGTTTTCACTTAGCTGCATGTATGGCCAAAAAAAGCCAAATTTGTAATCAACACTTTTTTTTTTTTTTTTTTTTCTTTTGTTTGTTTACCAACTTGCTAAAATGGATCTTTGCAAGTCAATAAATAGTCTGTTAATGCACTGAGGAAGTCCTTTTGGGTAACCCTGTTTATTTTCCACTGCTGTCATATAATGAATTTGTTTGGTAAATGGGCTTTATCATTTTGTTTCATTTTCAAAATCTCCTTTTACAAGCTTGTCAAGTATCGGTTACATCTGGGTTTGTATGTGGGACATAACTGTGTGTGTCCTATAGATAGGATCACATTGCATACTTTAGTTTGTGAGTGGTCTGCCATCCATCTTCAGCCAAGATCAATGCATTTTTCATGTCTCCATGAGGACAGCACTATTAGCAAGTGAGAAGATGGAAAACTGCCCACCAGACAATTTCCAAACTCTGATGTATGAGCCATGTCTGAATATTTAAGATGCTGTGTTTGATATGTGCCTAGCAAAGGAGACCTAACTGAAGGCTATATGATTTCTTTTATTCTACATGCAGGGAATGTGGATTTACCCAGTTATTGATTCAGTCATTGATATAACTGGATTGCCGGTCTTCTCTGGATGTTGGGGAGGGGGTGCTGTGTAATGTTATATAATGCTGACTGTACTTGTACTGTCTCCCTCCCCCAGTGTCATTTTCTGTCTCCTCTTCTGTCCCTCTTTATGCTGGCACAAATGGGCCTTTTAAAATGTTCTTTATGTTTTGGAAGTGTTGCTGTCCTTAAAGTGGAAATACACTGTATCTGAGCACCACAAACCAAAAATTCTATTCAATTCATTTTTGGTTATTAAAAGCAAATAGCCCCATCCATCCACGTCTCGATGCTTTATTTTGCTGAGGAATCACTTTGAAAGACACCCCTATCATTTCTGGCCATGGCCATCTGGAGTAAGGGCAGATGATTCATTCAGCATTTACTTCCTGGAATCCATCTGCCCTTAGCTCAGGCATACAGGCAGGAGAGTGCTTATCTCGGCAAACTCCTCCTTCCCTCCTGAGGACTCTTGGGATGTATGACATCATTTGCCTATGCACTGAAACCAGGACGTTACTAAGGAAATGTTAGGGAAAAAAATACAACTTTAAAATAAGTAAATATGATCTACTTTCCTCTCGATTTACTAATGCTAGCAGCATAGGGATTACAAATAATCAATGTTGACTGAGAGTGAAGTTCCACTTTTTAAAGTGGAATTAAACCCAAAAACATGTATTATATTGCAGTTTACCAATTCTAAGATGTGATGATGGCAAGTTTTTTTTCTTCTGTAGGCTTGCTTTCTTCTATTTTCATCTGTTGATCTGGCTAGTAAGTCTGTTGCAGATGTTATCAGAGGGATGAGTCAAACCATTCAGTACTGACAGGGGTGCTTACAGAGTCCAGTTTTATTTATTGATGTAAAACCTTTATCCCAAAATGAAAAAAGCTGTTTGCTGCAACTGCTTGTAAAGTGTTCGCTTCTGCAATATACAGCCATCCTGCTGCGTTTTTACTATTACACTTTAGCTCCACTTGAACCTCTTGTCATCCCTGTAACACATATGTGCAGTGGCAGAGGATGGGCCTTAATGTGTTACTAAACCCACAACCATCAAATCAGTCTGTATATACAGTAAATCAAGGTTGTCATACTCACTGGGGAACTTAAGGGGTTAATCCTCCACATTATGTAAAAGGTCTATATAATCCTGTCTTCTCTGATCCTCCCCTTTTTTATTGTACCCGATCCATTTGCTGATATTACAGTGCCCTAGGAGACGCACTGCACATTCTCAGTTTGGTGTGTATTGCTTGAGTGGTTTTTTTTGTTTTTTTTTCTTCTAGGAGAGTGCATATGATCGGCACAGGGCCAATCAGCACTGGTCAGTCAGAGGGTCAGGGGTCATACAACAGTCAGAAGAGAATGAAAACTCCTCCTACAAGATTAACAGCTGCTCAACCAGTCCCTGATAGAAGTCACTAGACTGCTGATAAGTTATTTAGCAGTTTAAATTTACTAAAATAATTGCATTTCCATATTCTGTGTACTGTGGGAGACCAGATATAGTGAATGTGGGGTCCTGGGTTTAGTAGCACTTCAATGCTCACTTGTCACACACATGCATCTATGGACGGCTGAGGCTTCTCTGCTGAAAGCGCACCCCCCCCCCCCCCCCCCCCCAGCGCAGTGAGTTGTCATGGACGGATCCCAGTCTCTTGATAATTGGGAGGGTCATGTGACCACTGATAGCCAATCAGTGGACACCAGATGGAACAGTCTTTCTCACGCATAAAGACCCAGATAAATGGATGCTGGGCAGGAAGGGGTTAATATGGACCTGTGGCAAGGCTGCTGACATTACAATATTTCTAATTTCTTAACAAGCTTCTACTAACTACAGGCACTATGGAGTATGCCTTGTATGTTCACAGCATGCTCTACCACACGGGCTACTAAGCAATATGATAGTGTGACAAGGACACACCTATCTGAAAAAGAAGGTTTCTAAATAATCCACGCGGAGTAATATGAATTCAAAGGAATTTTAACAATACTTTATTTGATCACATAGATCATAGGGAGGTTTAAACATGAGCACGGTGTACATATGAAAAAAATAAAATCATGTTAAAAAACACTACCACACGGGTGCCTGAACCCATGCAACATCGATTCGGACATTTTCCCCCAGTAAGCTTGTACACTATATTCATTTTTATGTGAACACTGTCACTTACCCAGAGTGTAGCCATGCGCAGCCATATGCAGCATATAGGATGTCCATGTGGGGTGTGGGAGGGGGGTGCTGGGTTTTATGTTCATAGGCTTAGGTGCACACACTTTGGTTGGCTGTCAGCAGCTCAGTTACCCCCTCACCTGCTCTGTGGTTACGTTTAGAAAGCTGATATCTGCTGAGTCACTACACTGGAGAAGTTGCCTAGAGGCTTCAGTGCCTCTGGCTCAGTTCACACCACTGTGAATTGATGGCATGTGTTGAGAGAGTACAGCATGCAGTATTTTTTTTTTTTTTTTTTTTTTTTGGGCAGCTTGGTTGCCAGCAATCCCCACAGTGCACCCAGTAGGCCTTAAACAAAAATGTCACTTTGTGACATTTCTTTAAAGTTTAAAAAAGATAGATCTTTATCTATCCCATCTATCTATCTGTCTCTTAATAAAGCTCAAAAACCTTCCAAATCAAAACATGAAGAAAAATATATCAAATTTGTGTTGTTCCTCTAAAAAAAATTAAAGAAAAGTGAATATTAGACTGTTCAAAAAAATAGCAGTGTTTGTATTCTTCTTTACAAACTCAAACATTCACTTTATAAACTGAAAAATGTTTGAAGATTTTGCTTTCCTTTGAATCACTTAATTAATATTTAGTTGTATAAGCACTGTTTCTGAGAACTGCTGTACATCTGTGTTGCATGGAGTCACCCAACTTCTGGCACCTGTGAACAGGTATTCCAGCCCAGGATGATTGGACTACATTCCACAGTTCTTCTCTATTTCTTGGTTTTGCCTCAGAAACTGCATTTTTGATGTCACCCCACAAGTTTTCTATTGGATTAAGATCTGGGGATTGGGCTGGCCACTCCATAACGTCAATCTTGTTGGTCTGGAACCAAGATGTTGCACGTTTACTGGTGTGTTTGGGGTCGTTGTGTTGTTGGAACACCCATTTCAAGGGCATTTCCTCTTCAGCATAAGGCAGCATGACCTCTTCAAGTATTCTGATGTATTCAAACTGATCCATGATCCCTGGTATGCGATAAATAGGCCCAACACCGTAGTATGAGAAACATCCCCATATCATGATGCTTGCGCAACCATGCTTCACTGTCTTCACAGTGTACTGTGGCTTGAATTCAGTGTTTGAGGGTCGTCTGACAAACTGTCTCCGGCCACTAGAGCCAAAAAGAACAATCTTACTTTCATCAGTCCACAAAATGTTGCGCTATTTCATTTAGGCCAGTCAATGTGCTCTTTGGCAAATTGTAACCTCTTCAGCACATGTCTTTTTTCAACAGTGGGACTTTGCGGGGGCTTCTTGCAGATAGCTTGGCTTCACATAGGCGTCTTCTAATTGTAACAGTACTCACAGGTAACTTTAGACCTTCTTTGATCTTCCTGGAGCTGATTGTTGGCTGAGTCCTTGCCATTTTGGCTATTCTTCTATCCATTCGAATGGTAGTTTTTCGCTTTCTTCCACATCTCTCAGGTTTTGGTTACCATTTTAAAGCATTTGCGATCATTTTGGCTGAGCAGCCTATCATTTTCTGCACTTCTTTATATGTTTTCCCCTCTCCAATCAACTTTTTAATCAAGGTACGCTGTTCTTCTGAACAATGTCTGGAACGACCCGTTTTCCTTAGAATTTCAGAGAGAAATGTGCTGTAACCAGCATGTACAACATTTGCTGCCTTCCTTCCTTAAATAAGGGCAATAATTGCCACCTGTTTTTCAAAGAATGAATTACCTCACTAATAGAACTCCATACTGCTATTATTTTGAACATTCCCCTTTCAATTAGTGATTCATTTACACAGAATCGGCAGCATGCATGTCATGACTGTTGGGTCTGTTGGATTTCTATTACTCTACTACACCTGCTAGTAAATTATTTGCTATGTAGAAATATCTTTTCTACCAAAAATCGTGATTGATCAGGTTTGTGATGTCTGACTGCTATTATTTTGAACACAATTGTGTATATAATTTTTCTTTTTTTTTTTTTCACAAAGCATATTTATTATGGTATTTGCATTTTGTCTAGAGAGACCTATTCAGTAATTGAGCCAGTCCTTGAAACAACAAACACCACAATTAGATATAGTTACCCATCAACTGTGATAATTTCGAATTGCCATGGTTGCAGACTTTGTTCTTTTTAAGTAATAAATGTCAAGAGTCATCTACAACTGGATAAATGTGTTGTAAATATGGTGCCAAATGTCTTGTGGAGTAGTTAGAGTTCTACATGGTCAAGTATAAGACAGGTTTTTTTTTTTCTTTTTTTTTGCCAAGAGGTGCTATAGGGACTACATTGTTGTATGTTTTCAAGAACGTTTCCTGGTTGTCCTTCTGTTCAAGTGTTCAACAACCTCCTTGTTTTTTTTTTTTTTTTTTTTTTTTTTTTTGTTTGATTCAAGCTGTGAACATGGTCTCTGACTCTTAACCAGCCAAAGTTGGCCTCATCCTTCTTTTATTCAATTAAAAAGAAAAAAAAAACTGCTGCATTCCTATATCAGCCTGGGGTAGTGTTAACACACAGAAGATCAATACTAGTTCCCTTACAGGCCAACTTTTGAAAGGTTGTTTTTTTTCCGATCACGTATATCATATTGCTAAATTGTACCTTGTACAGCACAAGTTCAGTATGTACTTGTTCCATTTGCTTCTTTCTGAACCACTTTAAATAATTTAAAGCCTTCAGAAATGTATTCTCCATATAGTTAGCAATACTGGCAGGCTGGAGAGTGACTTTTTATTTATTTTTTTTAAAGAGAGTGCATGTCACTATTTATGGGTTGATTTTGACCTCATTCTGTGCTCGCAGTGCAGATTTGACATTCAATACTGTATTTCGAAATTCTAATTTTACGTATGTTTTTTTTCCATAAGCTCAGAGTTTATACTCAACACCAATAACTAGCACACATAACCTTCAAATTAAGGGGACAAATCCATCCTAAATTTACTGGGGAATCACCCACTGACTTGTTTATAATGTTTTTGTCTTCTATAGGGGGTTTCCCCAGCATAATTATTATTATTATTATTATTATACAGTATTTATAAAGCGCCAATAGTTCACTCAGCGCTGTACATTACAAAGGGGGACAGAACATGTGACAGAACAATACCAATACAATGCAAAACATGAGGGGATCGAGGGCCCTGCTCTTTCAAGCTTACAATCTAGGAATGTCTTGCTTTGTTCCAGTCCAATTTGGAACTTTGAATGTTCCCGTCCTGTATGGGCTGTTCCCACTCATCTTGTTTGTATTCACCAAATTCTAAAGTAAATAAAAAAAAAAAAAAAAAAATTCCTACACCACCTTCTCCTAATACCTACTGGAAGATCTACAGGCCTGGAATCTGGAGCACAAAGTTCTCACCATCACTATCCACTAGCTCCCAAATAGTTTTTTGTGGACTGACCCTAATAATCGAAGGGCATTAAACAAGGTATAACTTGGAGTTATTTTTTTGATCAGCACAGGTCTAGTACATATTTTAAAGGACACCTACATCAAGAAGAGAATTAGCTAAATCTGGCTCTCTGAACCAAATCTGAAGATTAATGAATGCCTAAAACATGATTGGTAAAACGTAACCCAGCCAATGGTTGTTATATTTGTTTAATTACTTAACTTACTGGAAGGCTAGCTGGAACAGTTTGGATATGGAAACTGGTCCATACCACAGCCCACACTCTTGAGTGTTCATTACTGGATTTCCCCTGTTTTTTTGGTAGCCGTAGGAAGCCGTAAAGAATACAATCATTTTTATTAGAATCAAGCCTATTCACTGCCGACGTTCAGGTCCGTTGTTTTTAAAGAACAAGACTGAGCACATTCTGAGCAGAAAAGTGAGTTTGTAATTTTAGTTATGCTTCTTCTGCCATCGAAACTTGCAGGGATTTGAATATTTGTTTCAGTGTGTGGCCACATTGCTTAAAATGACACAGCCAAGCATACCCTAAGAAGCAAAAAAGATCCTCACAAAATTCAACCTGAAAAAGATTGCAGTGGAATGCAGGTTCCTATTGTAGTGCTCCGAGTATGAGTGCAGTTGTGAAATAAAGGATGACGTTGATTGACTGGAAGATCACTAAGTGCTAAAACTAGTTTACTACAAGTAAGACAATGACCTAGAAAGCTGCATTCCTTGCAGGGGTGTGCCTTACAAGTTTAGCATTTCATTTCCCTTGAGAATGTCTGTCTGTTATGGATGTGCTTTGTGAAGTGGGTATTCCTTAAAAAAAAAATTATTGCTTTGCTGTGATGACATAGAATATTCTTTGACAGCCAAACAGGAAACCAGCACCCTGCGCTGATTAACATGTTTGTCTTTGATTTATATTTTTGTGAAAAACCATTGATCTCACCATCTTTTTGGAAGGGTTAGATGGTGGGATTTGAACTTTGGCTCCTGTGTATGGCCACTCAGCAAGTCCAGATGTTTCTCCATTCTGTGGAGAAGTTTATAGTATTGTGATATGGAATGCCCCTCATTTGCAACCAAATCTCTGTCCTTTCTGCCTCTTCCTTAAATGTCCCACTTTCTTAGATGTCCCTCTTTCTGGTCTAATTGGACCTCCTATACAAGTGTACTATTTTTAGCTTTGAAAAATATTTCATAACCTTTCATCTGGTCTTCAAATTGATACGCTATTGGTATATCCCAATCTTCTTTTCTTTTTTTTTTTCTTTTGTTTTATGGCATTTTAATCTGCATAACTGTGGCTGTGTCATAGATGTGTATGTTTTGCCTACTTACTTAAATCCCCAATCCAAGCAAAATATTCCCAAGTATAATAGGGACATGTGACACAGTATCGCTCTCTTTTTTGGTCCATTTACCTTACAGCAGCATCCTTCACGTCAGAGTATTCTTGAAGGTCTCTGCTCAGAGACTGTTTAGCTTTAGCTTCCTGTCCAAAGGACCAGACACAAGTGGTTCCTTTTTCATTATCATGGTGGCCAATCCCCTCACTATCGCTCTGTAGTTCAAGCAGCTCATTGGCCAATGTCTATGTCAAGGAAACATTGGGTGTGCTGTTATTGGAGGTGGTGACCAAGGACAACATTTACTCACCATGGTTTGAGAAAGAGAGGCAGCCCTGCCTCGAAACATAACCACGCACCTGACTATCACTTCTTGAGCCGCATATTATCCACCATCAACCATCTTCTTGTCTCCAAGGCTCCCATCCACATCCATAGGCTCCATTGACAGCTGAACCCTGCTCGACTTTCCTACATCTGGATGATTCATGGACAATTGGACCCACTAGAATTGAAATACCCATCCGTTATATGGCTCTTACCCTTTACCTCTGTGAGTTGCTATTTACATAGCTTGCTTTTCATTCACCTGTTGCTACACTTAGTCTGCTGCTCCTGGTGGTGTCTCCTTTGCATTACAGCTACAGGTGTTATAATCCTTTCCAAAGAAGCTCCTCCTGTTATGTGAAGGTTCATTTTATATGTATATGCCTTATTTCTCATAAGTTTCCAATTGTTGTGTTAATACATGAGTTTTTACACTGCTACCCTCTGCTGTCCTTAATCTATTACTCCCCATGACACCCCTCATAGACCTGCCCAAGTAGTACCCAACTGGGCAACATGGGCTGTGTAGTTTCCTGGTGTCAAGGAGAGAGAGAAGGAACTAAGGCATGTCCACCCACATAGACTGGGGGTAAAAGAGAGAATGGGAGGATAACTACACAAGTACCTAATAATATATCCATATTTTATCAGCTTTGGAGGTTGAATGACCAAGGGTATCTTAGTTGGAATTTGGGGGACCAATAGGAAAGATTACTGGTTTTTGTGAAATCTATCCCAAAGTACTAAATGGAGCCCCCCCGTTCTTATCTTTAAATGTTGGGTGGTATGCATGCATAATCCATCATTCATATTTCTGCATGGCCTGGTGAAGGAACTTCTCTTTGAGGTAGGGTAGATTTTTCCTTGCCCATAATTATTAGAAAAATATGTGCTTTTCATTATCAGGATGGAGAAATGGGAACAAAGGGGAAGTTTGTGAGAGCCTCATACGGTACTCTATTCTAGCTATACTCCCTTTTTTATTATAATTAGGGGTTAATTGATTGTGTAGAAATTGTAGCAATTCAATAACAATGCTCCACTTTTTTTTAATTGGACTGGATTTCTTTTATTCTGTGAATGGCGTCCAATATAAATACAACCAGCATGACATGAAGGTGATTTAATTGTTTTTAATTCATATATGTACACTGATTTTGCATAATTAATATGATTTTAATATTTCAAGATAATGCAATTTTTTACTATGGTACATGTTTATAGAGCTCCTCCAGCAGCTTTGTACATCTATTGAAACAAGGCCAAGTTATGTAGTCTAGCAATGTCATTGAAGGAGACAGAGATTCAAATCCAAATGATTTAGTAGAAATCCATTTATTGTTTGTGCATAATTTTACCAAAAATAGATTGCAAGCTCAGTTGTGTGCAAAAAGCTCTGCAGTGTTTAAATTAGAGCGATTTGGAAATGTACAATATAAGGGAACGTTACAGCTGCTCATCTCGGTTTATTTCATGCCCTTGTACTTTTTATTTCTATGCTTCTCAATTTTATTATGCTCTGCTGCTCGTCCCCTAAGAAAAAGAAAATCTATCCTGCAAGATCTATTGTTCAATTTATGCAGATCTAAAGCTTTATCACTTAGTCTGCGATGAAGAATGCTTTTTATTTATTTCCACAAACGGCACTGTTCAGCAGAATTGTTGCATAATTGGCAGCCGGCTGATTTAGTAAAATAGATTTCATCGAAGGCTGTGAAATACAAATGGGTGGAAAAACTTTCAGTTTCTTGAAGAAACATTTAACTTGTTCTTTAATGACCTTATGTTGTCATTTTTTCAAGTATTTGCTCATCTGCGAAGACCAACTGCATTAATAGACCATTGTGGATATTACTTAATCTTTTTATCATTTTCATTAAAATGTTTTTCTGATCAAGGCCTAGATATAATGCCAAGAAGAAGAGTACAGAAGTAGACACAGATTTTGGTGTAGCAATGATCTTTGGATCGTGGAAATGGTATGTTGAAGGGTTGGTCTAGTTTTGCGCATGGTCTACTATCTTGCTTCAGTCCGTTCATGTGCTCTTCTTCCCCTGGGTCAGCCAGTGCTGGAAGCAATTGAAGAAATGTGTAAGTAGAAAAAAAAGTAAATATGGTATACTTTCTTAGCTATTTACTAATATTAGCATAAGGATTAAACATAGTCAATGTTGATTGAGAGTGTGAAGTTCCACTTCATTAGTATCAATACAAATCTCTGTTAAGCTGTGATTTTATCATGACTTGGCTTGTTCTCTTCTCATTGACTGGTTGTATGTTTGGTTTATATATGAAATGTTTCACAGAGCTGGTATGAAACCTGAGAATGAGCAGTAAGCACGTGAACTTGTCCTCATATAACTGCTTGGGAATGTACCTGGATTTGGTTTCATGTGGTCAGGAGGCATGCCATGCTGGGGAACATCAGTCTGTCCTGGTCTTCTCATTAAGACCTATTTTGGTTTTTAAAGTAGTACTTAAGCCTAAATACAAAATACTCTTCTAAATTACTATATGGCAACTGTTTTCAGTGCAAAAAAAATGTAATCCTGTTTAACCACATTTTTTCCTACTGGTATTACAGTGTACAGCCATGGAGTGACACTACCATTAAGATCTGCAGTTCTAGCATCAGCAGCCTTTATTGGTGATGTTGCAATTTCTCCTTAAGGCGTTTAGTGTAAGCTGCCTTAGGCCCCCTTCAGGGGGAATCCTTTCTGATATTAATAAGCATGAACAGACCTTACTAAGTTGAAGGTCAACCAACTCTGGTGAGTGAATTAGAGAAGCATTGGTTTGGGGAACACGCACTATTTGGAGTGGTTTCACAAAAGTGGTGATAATCTTGGGGGATGCAAAGGAAACACTAAGGCTAGGTTCATACCTGTGCAATTTGTGATTGATCCGTTTCTGCATTGAGTTTTGCGTTTTTGCAAATGCATTTTTGACACGTC
This sequence comes from Staurois parvus, assembly GCF_062004578.1. NCBI lineage: Eukaryota > Metazoa > Chordata > Amphibia > Anura > Ranidae > Staurois > Staurois parvus. The sequence goes on from NW_028317890.1 coordinate 1,952,468, forward strand.
TTTTGTGTCTTTTTCTTGTTGCTTTAAAACGCAGCAAAAACGCACTACATGCTTTTCTGCAGCATTTCCATTGCAGTCTATAGATCCAAAAACAACTTTTCCAAAAAACGCACCTGGTGAAAACGCACAGATGTGAACTTGTCCCAAAGGAAATCATGTTAAATGGACTGTAGTGCGTTTCTGCAAAACTCTTAGATGTGAACATAGGGTAAGGGCTGGTTAAAACCCGAATGTGCTGCAGGAAAGTTGTGTTCAGCGCGCATTTCCCGCACTGAGCTCAAAATGCACTGCCTTCACAATCTGCTGTGGGTGCTGTATAATAATGACACCCTTTACAGATCTATGCTGCACCTGGTGATCATATTGTAATGATATTTTAAATACCGTATTTTCCAGCGTATTAGACGACTGGGCGTATAAGACGACCCCCTACTTTTCCTGTTAAAATGTAGTGTTTGGGCTATACCCGCCATATAAGACTACCCCTCTTCCACTGCACACCAGTGGGAAGAATCATGCCCCATCATTGGTGTCAGTGGGAGGAATAGTGTCACATCATTGGTGTCAGTGGGAGGAATAGTGTCCCAACATTGGTGTCAGTGGGAGGAATAGTGTCCCATCATTGGTGTCAGTTGGGGGGAATAGTGCCCCATCGTCGGTGTCAGTTGGGGGGAATAGTGCCCCATCGTCGGTGTCAGTTGGGGGGAATAGTGCCCCATCGTCGGTGTCAGTGGGGGGTGGAATAGTGCCCCATCGTCGGTGTCAGTGGGGGGTGGAATAGTGCTCCATCGTCGGTGTCAGTGGGGGGTGGAATAGTGCTCCATCGTCGGTGTCAGTGGGGGGGAGGAAAAGTGCCCCATCGTCGGTGTCAGTGGGGGGGAGGAAAAGTGCCCCATCGTCGGTGTCAGTGGGGGGGAGGAAAAGTGCCCCATCGTCGGTGTCAGTGGGGGGGAGGAAAAGTGCCCCATCGTCGGTGTCAGTGGGGGGGAGGAAAAGTGCCCCATCGTTGGTGTCAGTGGGAGGAATAATGCCCCATCGTTGGTGTCAGTGGGAGGAATAATGCCCCATCATTGGTATCAGTGACACCAATGATGGGGCACTATTCCTCCCACTGACACTTGCTGACCCCTGTTCCAGTATAGTGCTGCTGCAGCCAGCATATGTGGTTGCAGCAGCACCTAAGCACGGCACACTTACCTGCATCTCATTCACTCGATTTTCGTGGGGCTGCTCATCTCTGCCTCCTCGCCGGTGATTTGCCGCCTGTGTGTTTTTCCTGAGCTACAGTTCTGGCGGCCAATCACCGGTGAGGAGGCGGAGCCGAGCAGCCGCGCGAACATCCAGTGGACGAACCGAATGAAGGAGCAGCCGTGCTTCCTGGACCGGATCGTCGTGGGACCGGAGCTAGGTAAGAGACAGCAGTCCCTGCCCACCCCTGTACTTGGTTTCCCTTCTGTTGGAAGGGGGAGCGGCGGCGGCACCGCCCCCCCTAAAAAGTGTCAGCATGCCGTTACCGGCGTATAAGGCGACCCCTGACTTTTGAGAAGATTTTCAAGGGGTAAAAAGTCGTCTTATACGCCGGAAAATACGGTATATTTATTCTGAGAACTTGCTTTTTATAGATTTTGGCATTATTTGCACAATGAATGTAATGCTTTTCAATTAGTATGAATGGCCTTTTATTCTTATATTTGCTGGCTGTACTGTAAGCAAAAAGCTGTATTTTTGCACACAAAAAGGAAAAGGACAAACCTCTAAATGTTCCTCTTTGTCCCGGACTGAGTGCTTCTGTCTGAGCTCAGCTGTGGTGAGGACTAATCCTTTCATTGTGACTGCACATGGTACAACAGGTGTGGAAAGTTGATATTTGACCTTACATACAGGACATTTGACAAATTCTTTGGAGAGCAGGATCTGCCGACTGAATGAATGAAAAACTTGACATTGTGTGTAAATCTAGATGCGGCTACTGCTGCATAAACATCATGTGCATTCGCTCAACGAAAGGGTTTTGTGCATTTTTATCTTTGAGATCAGAGGTTGGATCCTGACATTTATCTCATTTTCATAGGTTGGATAAATTGGGCTGTTTTTTAACTCTCGTGTGGTAAGGCTCAAATTTATTGTGGGCCGGGAATGGGCTGCTGTGCCCACGTTTCCTACACTGGAAGAGGTGATGCACATTTTTAAAACCTCTGCCACTCTTTTTGACCATGCGGTTTTCCCTGCGTGTCCGGAAAGGCCGCTGCAGGCTGAGATGCATGGGCGGTGCCATTCAGAATGAATGGCAGCCTTGTATGTCTTGTAAGAGCAGCATGATTCAGCTGCGGGTAGTTGTGTGCGCAAAAACAGATGCGATTCCTGTACACTCAACCAGCCTGCACAGTGTGAACCAGGGCTTTAAATGTATTATCTGTGGGATGACTATCCTGCCTGCAGTGTTCTCTACCCAAAAGGCTCATCTTAGGCAGGCCAAGCTGTCAAAGTCCACAATCAGAAAGGCTTTTGTTTAACCCCTTGCTGCTGGCACCTCCCGGCCCTTTAAGGGTTTTGGGGGCGGGGTTTAGGGTCATGCATTCACGGCGGTCACATGATCGGGAAAGCTCCTGATTGAAAGAGGAGGTCGGGACCTTTTCCCTTAGTACCGGACATGTGTGCTGGGAGCGCGCAGGGCACTCTCAGCGCGTTTTTTTTTAATAGAACTCAAATGTGCGGCCGCTCGGCGTCTAGGCCCAAACGCCGGGAGGCCACACATTTACGTTCGGCCGGCACCAAGAGGTTAAGATTTGTTGTGTGGTTGCCTGTTTGTTTTATTGGCAATGGACTCCTTTTTTTTTTTTTTTTTTTTTTTTTTTTTTTTTTTTTTTTTCAAAGGATAGGCTCACCTTTCAGAGGTGAGTGGGGGGAAGGAGTGCTAAAATACATGTACCCTGTGTGCGTTTGGGGATGGACCATCAGCAATGGGGGTAGTAGAAAGTCCATGTGGAGGTGGTGCCCATGTCCATCTGTAGTGGGGTGCTTATGTTAGTATGGACTTGTCCTTTGGAGGCAGCCGGCTGTAAGAGCTTGTAGATACACCTAATGAAGGTAGAGAAGAGAGACAGTAGCGCCACTCTAAGTGTAGACGGTTAAAATCAGGCAGATTTGATGGTAAAATTGCACTCACATAGGTAACAGGTAGGCATGTGAAGTAATGGAGGTCCAGTGGGAGCATCAGGTCCTTTGGCCATGCTCTGGGTGTTATCCCGCCGCTGCGGTGGGGTCCAGGGCTCGGGGAGTAGCAGAGGGGCGCCGGGAGGCTCTCAGGGATGATGTCACCACATGGACTGGGTTTCCAAGATCGCGCACGTTCAAAGCAAGCTCACTCTTTCCTAAAGTTATGTTTTACAGCCGTTTTCAGGATGTAACATGTTACAAAAAAAAGTGCATTTATTTTTTGTTAAAAGGTGAACTTTAAACAAACGGCAGAATTCATAAATGGTGGCCTTTAGAATTCTGTCGTGGTGCAGCCACAGTGTATGCGCCTAATTCATGTTCCTGTCATTTTGGACCCTTCTTCCTCCATGCCATATCTCCTGCCCCCCCCCCCCCCCCATCCTCAGCCACTGCGCCTGTTAGACAGGCTTGGGATGGAGCCATAGTGACAAGTTCCTAAAGTGGCAATGCTGAAAAGCTGCCTGAATTTTCAGCGTGTTTCAGTACGGTTACCAATGCTGGTGCAAATTCTTGCTTTAATTAGGATTAGGTAGTTCTTAAGGGGACTGACACCAGAAAATTGTGTTTTATGGCTGTTTTGAGTTCCCCTGGATAACCTGATATGAAATCCCAATTAAAGCAGAACTTTACTCTCAGTCGACATTGACTGACTATTTTTAATCCTTACGCTGCTAGAATTAATATATAGGAAAGTATATCATATTTACTTGTGTTTTTTAAGCTTTTTTTTGTTTTAATTTCTCCAGTTACTAACTGGTTTCCATGCCTCGCAAATGTCATACATCCCAGGAGTATTCATGAGGGGAGGGAGGGGTTTTCTCCACTAAGCACACCCTCATGCCTGAGCTAAGGGTAGATGAATTCCAGGAAATGGTAGAAACCTGTGCCGTTAGGTGGACATGGAGAGAAATGTTAGGGCATGTTTTTCATAGTGAATTCTCACCAAAATAAAGCATGGAGACATGGATGGATGGGGGAGTTTGAGTATTAAAAATGAATTAAACCATGTTTTTGGTTTGTGGTGCTCAGATGCGGTGTAGTTCTGCTTTAACTAGTCAAAGGAAATTTGTATTGAAAATAGGTTCATCTTTTGACATTATGAACATGGGGCAATTATGCAAATCAGGAGGACTTTTGCTCTTGAAATTACTTGGTGAATGCTAGTTTAGAGTCCGTAATAAAATGCTATAACCAATGGCGCCTACACATTTCTCTCGGGTTTCTTTGAAAATGACATTGCTGCAGCTGGCATGTTCCCATGAGATCAGCTTTCGTGTAAGTGTGGTACCATAAGACTTTGGCCTGTTAATCATTTGGCTTGTGTCCTCCTAACTGCTTGTGGTATGTTTGATTTGTTGTCCAGTTAAAGAAATACAATTTTGCTGATTGTATGCGTTTTGAATTGAGACAGCAGGTCTGTTTTCTCTTTAGGTAGGAATCTGAAAATGATAGTTTCCTATACACTCAATATGGAAGGACATTGGGGATGGGGTTTCCTTTTTTAAAGCTTTTTGTTTTTTTGGGGGTTTTTTTCTCTTTATGGTTTTGTTTTGTGGTTTTTTTTTTTTTCTGTTTCAACACACCTGATGTCAGTCTCTGAGATCTAGAGAGACTGGTACTCAACCAAGGAGTTTAGGTTTAGAAAATAAAGATTTGTCAGCTGTAAGAGGGTGATTACAGACATTAGGCAGGTATGGCATTTACCATGCTTGCAATCAAACATACACACATAATGCATTTAGTAAATACAGATTATTTGGAGCCAATTTGATTATGGGTTTAACAGGCCTGTACTTGACTAGCCCGGGGTTGTTATTGCACAGTGGCTACACAAAGATGGGTGGCTCAAACCAGCTTCAATCATTTTCCCTTTACTGCAGTTAAACCAGTCCTGGACAAATCTGACAATCTAGGAGCTAGAACTACACAACCTGCCTGTGACTATATAGGTAGCTGAACCATGGATAGTCCAGCAACAACTAATAGGAAAGCATTTTGTTCTGTTAATTTGGAACTTTATTTTCACAATTAAATTAACAGCAATAAAAATACCAAGCAGATGTTACTACAGGGGTGTCCATCCTTTTTACTCTCCGGGTCCACTTTGGAAGAAGTGGAATTGTCTCGTGCCGCACATAAACACTTACAATAAGGCCCCATTCACAATTTTAAATTGTGCTTCTGCCCGTGATTCAAAATTGCAGTGCAGTTGTGACAAGACGCACCACACATATTTGAATGCCAATATTTCTTAATGACACCTCAAATGCGGTGCAGAAACGCATCATGCAAAGCTGTTGCCCAACTTTTTGGATAACAAGCTTTTCATGGTGTATTTTGCCATGATTGCAGTGCGATTTGGAATTGTGGGCAAAGTCGCAGGGTTTCTGCCCGAGATTCAAAACTGCGACGTGTGAATGGGGCATAAATAGCTAATGAGAAAAAAAAGTTGGGAAGATTTTTGGATTTCAACTTTAGGTTGTGTGTACAGTGCAGGAATCTGAGACCGCTAGGCACAGTGTCAGGGGTAGAGGGGGGGTTTGGGGGGTGCACCCCTAGATCCAGCCATGCTGCATTTACTTGGCTGGTACTAGCTAGTGGAAGTCCCTGCATATGCTGCAGGTACTATTGCGAACAGGTTATCCCCAGCATCCCTCCAGGCATTCCTGGACCCTGCTTGTCTGTGCCGGCCACAGCTGCGGATGCTGAGCCAGTCTTGGCATCTCTCCAGTCGTAAACTGGCCACATTTACAGCCACAAGTTTACAATTTTGTGTTGGGTTGTATTCATATTTCTATTGGGCTGCATGAAGGTCATCGGGTGGACACCCTTGATTTTTTACTTAACCAGTAGAACCACCTTAAGTCAGATAGTACTATAAACCATGCCAAAGGTTCCCATGGTTTCCTCCATCTTTTTAGCCTCATGCACACAATGCATTTTTTTCAGTGACTTTTAGGGGTGTCAGGCGTGGGGTTTCTTTTTTTTGTTTTTATTTTTTTTTTTTTTTTACTGCTTTCAAACGGCTTTCCATATTATCCTATCTGTCCATGCACACACAGACTTTTCGTGGCAGTAGCATTTGCTAGCAGGAAAAAAAACCCAAAGGCCATTGCATCCAGGAGCAGCCGTGTTTTGGTAGTAAAACCACTTGGTGCATGTAACGCGTCTAGATGCTTATTAACGCTAGGTTCGTTTTAATTCCTGAGAGTTAATTTGTTTCAATGGCCAGAATAAATTATAATTTTGGCTAATGAAATTAAGCCCTGATTCACATATATGTGGCTGTGCAGGCTCGGTTTTGCCTGGGCACGAGAGCCCATTCATTTGAATGGAGTCCCGTGACACGCAGGGAAAGTCCCTGCACTTCTTTGGAAACCGCAGCCTGCACGGGAACCTCGGTTCCCAGTGTGGTTGTGATCTCCAGTGCGGGCGGCGTGCCATTAGAATTAATGGCACCCGCCCATGGGTCCGCATTCTTCTGTGCGGGTAGTGCGGCTGCACGGATTTTCTTGTGGATCTGCAGCAGCACCACCCGCACAGATGTGAACCTAGCCTAATGCCCAAGTGCTTGATGCCTGTAAACGTACCTAAATGCTTGTCAAAGTGTCACACTTTGACAAGCATCAGCCAGTTTTTTTCTGCCAAAACGCTGCTGCCAAGAGGAGCATTTTTAAAATGTTCAGTGTGCGTGAGGCCTTACAGTGCATGAAAGTCATAGTCCTGGAGGTGACAAATCTTGTCTTGTAATTGGGGTGAATATTTGGGTATGGGGTTTTACCCAGCATGCTAATAACGTCATGTAAATTCTTGCAGAAAAAAATGCTGCTTATTTCCATTAGCCCATGTACATGAAAGCTTTATAGCAGAGCACGAAAGTTCCTAATTATCTTAAGCAGAATATTTAAAAATTATAATTAAAAATCAAAATAAAACTATTGACCTTAATGCTTTAAATAGTTTGTAGCAGAGCTGTAAGTTTTTGTAGATTTTTTTTTTTTTTTTTTTTTTCCTTTCTCTTTGGTTAGAATGCTTTGCTATGAGAATGTGTAACAATAACGCTGTGGTATAGCAGATGCCAGTGCTATTTAGGTTGTGTTCCTTTATGACCTTCATCTCATACCTGGCTAGTGAGACATTCCCCACCACTCATTTCTAATGAATGTGCCTGTGTTCCAAGTCTTGGCTGAATCTGCCAAGGCAAGGCTAGGGGACCGCAGTGCTACTGGCAGCCTGCATGGTGTTTGCATGGATTACACTTCAGATGCTGAGATTATCAATGCTTTAGGCTCCTTATCCCTCATTTCCTTTGTGAACATCATTAATTTCTTGTTATTTTTTTGGCCTTTAATGTACCAGATGTCTTTTTAGATGTTGCCTTTCCTCAGCCTAATAAATTGGCTATAATTTTCAGCCTCATAAATGTAAGTTCATTTTTACAAATAAGTTGCTTGCAAAATGATCGAATAAATATTGGATTCCCTGGTGGGCTGCTGGTTGACTCCTTCTGCCCTAAGGTTATCTGTGTAATATGGACGTTTGTTTCCATCAGAGGTGATTTTTACTAGTTAATGGTCATAGAAAAGAGCAAGATAAATGCATGTGAAAGCCTGCTGTATTCACCTGTCACCAAAGGAAATGCAGCATTGGACCAACAGAAAAACGTATGCTATAAATACTGTATTCTTTCATTTGTTTCCTTTTTATTTTACCATCTTTCTTAGACTTGTAATTGTAGTCTGTATAAAATGGTGCATTCTGACCACGTTGAGCATACAGGTATCTCTATACCAATGATTCTTTTAGTGTGCTTCTTCTTGGCTCTTATCTCCGAACACAATTAAATGAGAGACAGGTTTGGACATTGGCCTGTTGTGGAGGGGAATGCTGAAGTGATAAAAAATAATCAATAATCCGTCTACATTTCTAGATCCTTGTATCCTTGTCTGGTGTATACAGACATATTTGTTTGATAACCTGTGGGTTTTCTATATGCGTGGCTCGTTTTCACCCCACACAGTACTTATTAATAAAAAAGCATGTTTATAAACGGTCTCCCTGCTTGATAATATTTCACCGTACCGTCTAGTTCCTCCATAATCATTGGGTAGCAGAGATGAAGGAACTGCTGCACCTAAACCAAGAGAGAACACCACATCCGTATGGAATCAACTTGGGCCTATATATAAAATCTCTTGTTGTGATTTATATTTAACTCCAGGTAAACAGCCTAATACACAGCTGAAAATACATATGTTCATGATTTTACTTGCCAAAGCCAAAGTATTTGCAATTTTAGTGAGCCTTTTTTATAATACGCATACCTACCCTAGTTAGGAATTTCACCCTTCTGCATCCCAGGCCAGTCATACTCGTTGGACAGAGCTGTCCCCTCTTTGTAATTGTGGTACTTGGAGGCATTCTGTATGTGCAATGTGTACACAACTCTTCAGGACACTTTATTTTTTACTCATTTACTTCTTCAGCAGGTTTTTTTGTTTTTCAGCAACTAGAACTATGCATGTGACTATAGCATTGAGGAAGAAGGAAGCTACTGGAATTCACCTGCTGGAGCTTACAATCAATTGTGCTAATAATCATTGCATGTATACATTGGATATAAAAAGTCTACACACCCCTGTTAAAATGTCAGGTTTCTCTGATGTAAAAAAATGAGACAAAGATCAAATATTTCAGAACTTTTTTTCCACCTTTTCAATGTGACCTATAAACTGTACAACTCAATTGAAAAACAAACTGAAATCTTTTAGGGGGGAAGTAAACATAAAAAACTAAAATAATGCAGTTGCATAAGTGTGCACACCCTCTTATAACTGGGGATGTAGCTGTGTCCAGAATTAAGCAATCACATTCAAAATCATGTTAAATAGGAGTCGGTACACACCTGCCATCTTTTAAGTGCCTCTGATTAACCCTAAATAAACTTCAACTGTTCTAGTAGGTCTTTCCTGACATTTTCTTAGTCACTTCCTACAGCAAAAGCCATGGTCCACAGAGTGCTTCTGAAGCACCAGAGGGATCTCATTGTTAAAAGGTATCGGTCAGTAGAAGGGTACAAAATAATTTCCAAGCCATTAGATATACCATGGAACACAGTGAATGCAGTCATCAAGTGGAGAAAATATGGTGCAACAGTGACATTACCAAATATTGGACGTCCCTCCAAAATTGCTGAAAAGACGAGAAGAAAACTGGTCTGGGAGGCTGCCAAGAGGCCTACAGCAACATTTAAAGGAGCTGCAGGAATAGCTGACAAGTACTGGCTGTGTGGTACATGTGACAACAATCTTCTGTATTCTTATACAGGATTTATATAGCACCAACAGTTTGCTCAGCGCTTTACAATATAACAGGAGACAATACAGCAACAATACAGTTCAATACAAGAGGGATAGGAGGACCCTGTTCCTTGGAGCTTACAATCTAGGATTCTTCATATGTCTGGGTTATGCGGTAGAGTGGCAGGACAGAAACCTTTTCTTACGAAGAAAAACATCCAAGCCCTGCTAAATTTTGCAAAAACACATCTGAAGTCTCTCCAAAAGCATGTGGGAAAATGTGATGAGGTCTGATGAAATCAAGGTTGATCTGTTTGGCCAAAAGATATGTTTGGTGCAAAAGCAATGCACATCACCAAAACCTTCAAGCTTCTGCTAGAAAGCTGAACATTAAGAGGAACTTCATCTTTCAGCATGACAATGAGCCAAAGCATACATCCAAATCAACAAAGGAATGGCTTCACCAGAAGAACATTAAAGTTTTGGAATGGCCCAGCCAGAGCCCAGACCTGAATCCCATCAAATCTGTGGAGTGATCTGAAGAGGGCTGTGCACAGGAGATGCCCTCGCAATCTGACAGATTTGGAGCGTTTTTGCAAATTTACAGATTTGGGCAAATATAACCAAGTCAAGGTGTGCTATGCTGATGGACTCATACCCAAAAAGACTGAGTGCTGGAATAAAGTCAAAAGGTTCTTCAACAAACTATTAGTTTAAGGGTGTGTACACTTATGCAACCATATTATTTTAGTTTGTGTACTTCTTCACCTGAAAGATCTGTTTGTTGTTCAACTGAGTTGTACAGTTTATAGGTTACATTAAAGATGGAATAAGTTCTGAAATGATTTTTATCTAATTTTTTTTACATCACAAAAAACTGACATTTTAACAGGGGTGTGTAGACTTTTTTTATCCACTGTAAGTCTAATTATTCATTAAACAGGTGTCCAGCAGACTGTTGATTATAAAAGAGCATTACTTAACAAAGAAAACCCCTTCCGATTTCATGGTATCCGTAATGACACCATGTGGAAGAGAAATGTCTCTTCCACAAGGCCTGAAAAAGGAAAATAATTTTTTTACGCACGAAAGGTGAAGGATACAAGAAGAGCAGCAAAGCTTTACTTAGAATATTGTAGCAAAATCTTCCATCTATATGGGGATTATTTTATATATATTTTTTTCCTCACATGGGGCAAAAGTGAGTGAGTCGCGTTGTCCTCTTTACCAGCAGGGCTTAAAGTGAACCTTTTTGCTTTTCCTTGCGAGGACAAAGGTTTAAAAGCTATCACTATGTAATGTGTATCTTTCCAACAGCAATACACATGACAGCAGTGCCACCCTATAAAGAACTTAAAAAAAAAAAAAGGACATTTTGTTGTTGGAGTCCTACTTTAAAATGCCTTAGTTCTTCCTGTTGCATCCAGTTTACCTAATTTTAAAGCCCCTTTTAGTTCACTTACACAGAACTGAGGAAACAAAAAGCAGTCTGTCTCATAGCTGAACAGAATTTCCACTACTGGGCAGAAAATAAATAATATGGGGTGACATCTTTCCAGATGGGATGTCTGCAGTGGTTGCCCTCTTATGCATAGATGACTGTTATACTATTTATTGATTTATCTTTTCTCACGATGTATGATACAGAGAGCGTAGGCTGATGTTCAGTAATGAATAGGAAGACCTTGAATGCTGAGAAGGAGCTTCTTGTGCAGACTCCTAGAAATATATCCTCAAACATGTGAACATGACGTTATAAAACAGTTGTCAATGGAAACAAACCCTCTATAACAATTTGACTTTTTGTATCTGCTGTGTGATGCAGAAAGACTATTACAAAGTGTTTGTAAACCTGGCCACACATGCATTGGATTGTCATTAGATTTCATCTGTTGGGTTTCAAAAATTAACCACTAGCGTTTGTGGTTTCATGGTGTACCTAAACAGTTCATAGAATGTCCATTCTGGTAGGTCCTCATACTACATACACTATATTGCCAAAAGTATTGGGACGCCTGCCTTTATACACACATGAACTTTAATGGCATCCCAGTTTTTTAGTCCATAGGGTTCAATATTGAGTTGGCCGGCCCTTTACAGCTATAACAGCTTCAACTCTTCTGGGAAGGCTGTTCACAAGGTTTAGGAGTGTGTCTATGGGAATGTTTGACCATTCTTCCAGAAGTACCATATTTGCCGGCGTATAAGACGACTGGGCGTATAAGACGACCCCCTACTTTTCCTGCTAAAATGTAGTGTTTGGGCTATACTCGCCGTATAAGACTACCCCTCTTCCAATGCACACCAGTGGGAGGAATAGTACCCCATCATCGGTGTCAGTGGGAGGAATAGTGCCCCATCATTGGTATTAGTGGCAGGAATAGTGCCCCATCATTGGCATTAGTGGCAGGAATAGTGCCCCATCATTAGCATCAGTGGGGGAATAGGTGCCCCATCATTGGTATCAGTGGCAGAAATAGTGCCCCATCATTGGTATCAGTGGGGGGAATAGGTGCCCCATCATTGGTATCAGTGGCAGGAATAGTGCCCCATCATTGGTATCAGTGGCAGGAATAGTGCCCCATCATTGGTATCAGTGGGGGGAATAGGTGCCCCATCATTGGTATCAGTGGCGGGAATAGTGCCCCATCATTGGTATCAGTGGCAGGAATAGTGCGCCATCATTGGTGTCCGTGGGAGGAATAGTGTCCCATCATTGGTATCAGTGGGGGGAATAGTGTCCCATCATTGGTATCAGTGGCAGGAATAGTGCGCCATCATTGGTGTCCGTGGGAGGAATAGTGCCCCATCATTGGTATCAGTGGGGGGAATAGTGTCCCATCATTAGTATCAGTGGGAGGAATAGTGCCCCATCATTGGTATCAGTGGGAGGAATAGTGCCCCATCATTGGTATCAGTGGGGGGAATAGTGTCCCATCATTGGTATCAGTGGGAGGAATAGCGCCCCATCATTGGTATCAGTGGGGGGAATAGGTGCCCCATCATTGGTATCAGTGGCAGGAATAGTGCCCCATCATTGGTATCAGTGGGAGGCATAGTGCCCCATCATTGGTATCAGTGGCAGGAATAGTGCCCCATCATTGGTGTCAGTGGGAGGAATGGTGTCCCATCATTGGTGTCAGTGGGGGGTGGAATGGTGCCCCATCATTGGTGTCAGTGGGGGGTGGAATGGTGCCCCATCATTGGTGTCAGTGGGGGGTGGAATAGTGCCCCATCATTGGTGTCAGTGGGGGGGGGGGGGGAATAGTGCCCCATCATTGGTGTCAGTGGGGGGGGGGGGAATAGTGCCCCATCGTTGGTGTCAGTGGGGGGGGGGGAATAGTGCCCCATCGTTGGTGTCAGTGGGAGGAATAGTGCCCCATCATTGGTATCAGTGGGAGGAATAGTGCTCCATCATTGGTATCAGTGACACCAATGATGGGGCTCTATTCCTCCCACTGACACTTGCTGACCCTGTTCTAGTATGGTGCTGCTGCAGCCAGCATATGTGGTTGCAGCAGCACCTCTACACTGCACACTTACCTGCTGCTCCTGCACTCGATTTTCGCGGGGCCGCTCGGCCCTGCCCCCTCGCCGGTGATTGGCCGCCTGTGTGCCTTTCCTGAGCTACAGTTCTGGCGGCCAATCACCGGTGAGGAGGCGGAGCCGAGCAGCCGCACGAACATCCAGTGGCCGAACTGAAGGAGCAGCCGCGCTTCCTGGACCGGATCGTCGTGGGACTGGAGCCAGGTAAGAGACAGCAGCCCTTGCCCACCCCTGTACTTAGTGTCCCTTCCATTGGAAGGGGGGGCGGCGGCACTGCGCCGCCCCCCTAAAAAGTGTCAGTATGCCGTATACCGGCGTATAAGACGACCCCCGACTTTTGAGAAGATTTTCAAGGGGTAAAAAGTCATCTTATACGCCGGCAAATACGGTACATTTGTGAGGTCAGGCACTGATGTCAGATGAGAAGGCCTGACTCGCAGTCTCTGCTCTAATTCATCTCAAAGGTGTTCTATCGGGTTGAGGTCAGGACTCTGTGCAGGCCAGTCAAGTTCCTCCACTCCAAACTCTCATCCATGTCTTTATGGACCTTGCTTTGTGCACTGGTGGGCAGTCATGTTGGAACAGGAAGGGGTCATCCCCAAACTGTTCCCACAAAGTTGGGAGCATGAAACTGTCCAGAATGTCTTAGTATGCTGACACCTTAAGAGTTCCCTTCACTGGAACTAGGGGGCCAAGCCCAACCCCTTAAAACCAACCCTACACCATAATCCCCTCTCTACCAAACTTTACACTTGGAACAATGCAGTCAGGCAAGTATAGTTCTCCTGGCAACTGCCAAACCCAGACACATCCATCGGATTGGACAGAGAAGCGTGATTTGTCACTCCAGAGAACATGTCTCCACTGCTCCTATAGTCCAGTGGCGGCATGCATTACACCACTGCATCCGACACTTTGCATTGCACTTTTAAGGCTTGGCTGAGTTGCTGTTGTTCCCAGTTGCTTCCACTTTGTTATAATACCGCTAACAGTTGACCCTGGAATATTTAGTAGCAAGGAAATTTCATGGATGGACTTATTGCACAGGTGGCAACCAATCAAAGTACCACGCTTAGATTCACTGAGCTCCTGAAAGCGACCCATTCTTTCACAAATGTTTGTAGAAGCAGTCTGCATGCCTAGGTGTTTTGATTTTATACACCTGTGGCCACGGAGGTGTTTGGAACACCTGAATCCAATGATTTGGAGGGGTGTCCCAATATTTTTGGCAATATAGTGTAGTTTTTGGTCCGTTCGTTCAACAGATGAAATCTAATGTAAGAATTGGTAAAAGAATAGGTCTTGCACTAAGCAAGAGAAATCAAATTCCCCTGCTAAACACGCTAAACAATGTGGATGAAGAGATCTCCCCTGCTGGTTGTTGTGTTTAGACAGCCTCCGCACCTGTGGCTGCCTGAATACCTGAACAGTGACTGTATCTGATACACTACAGTCACTATTTGGCTGACAATTATCCACTTGGCTCCTCCCCCTTTTTTTTTTTTTTTTTTTTTTTTTTTTTTTTTTTTTTTTTTTTTTTTTTCCCTGTCGGTTTTTTTTTTTTTTTTTAAACCCGGTGATCACAAAAGGCTTTGGAGTTTTGTATGACCAGCTTTTCCAGGACATTTTTTTTGGCTGCACGCTTTATGTATATACTTTCTGCAATAATTTCATGTTAGGCTTTAGTCTAGGTTCACACCTGTGCAAGGGGTTGCCACTGTGGGACCCACACCTCTTCCTGGAGCTTCAACCACCTTCAGTCATATGCTGGAGCTGAGTGCAGATGCCATCAATCCTATTGGCATGCTGCCCCCACTGGGAATCGCACTGTAACTGCGATTACCATGCGGGCTTTGATTCTAAAAATAGTGCATGGGCTTTTTTCCTGTGTGTGTGTGTGTGTTGGTTTTTTTTTTTTTTTTTTTTTTTTTTGAGGCATAGCAATCCATTCAAATGAATAGGCTGCCTTGCCCATGCAAACCACAACCCACACAGCTGCAAAGATGTGAACTTGGGGACTCTTTCATACATATGCCAGAAAATGCCATGTTTTTAGGCATTCAGGCTTGTTTTTCTTTTTTAAATGACCTATATGCAGCCAATTGTTTTTTAAAGGCCTGTACACACAGGTGCATATACTTGCACTGCGTATAGATCAGTATGTATGGACAGAAAGAGCCTCGCTGTTGATGCCTGAGTGAGATGGTATGGGAGTGTGCTTTTATAACTGTGGGGAAATGGCTCATTTCCCCACAGGTATAAAAGCACACTCCCATACCATCTCACTCAGGCATCAACATCGAGGCTCTTTCTGTCCATACACCATACATCAGCATCAGAGGTTGGTCATCAGCTCTGAGGAAAGGGATTCGTCCCTGAAACGCGTCAGCCATTTGACCGCACTGACAGTGAGAACACATTGCCCACCGTTGTGGCCATTGTCATTTTTCTATGCTTTTTAGATACATGCTTTGTCTGTGAGTATGTTTTTATTATTTCATTCCTACAATAAACCTTGGATAATGCACTAGGTGTGTGCGCCACCTATTTTCTCTCAATCTGTGATCATGTGCCTAGGTGTAAAGGGCTAATCAGAGTGGCCTTTTACATGTGATCAGCTGTGTCCAATCACAGCTGATCCGTGTAAATAGCAAATGCTGGTTATTGGCAGTCCTCTCCTCGCGCTGTCAGCGTGTGAGTAGAGCAGAGCTGGTTAGCGGCATGTCTCGGAGGGGACATCTACACTGATCATCAGTTCCCTGATGATAAATGTAGCTCCATCAGTGCGACCAGTAGTGCCTATCAATGCTTGCTATCAATGCCTCCTCATCAGTGCCCATCAGTGTATAGCTCTTCAGCGCATATCGATGAAGAATAATCACATATTTACAAAACGTTATAACAAAGACTTTTTTTCTTTTTTCATTTGTTTAGCAAAATAAAAACCCTGGTGTTGATTAAATATCACCAAAAGACAGCTCTATTTGTCTCCAAAAAAGAATAAAAAAATGAATTTGGGTAGTGTTGCATGAGCTTGCAATTGCCATTCAAAGTGCAACAGCGCTGAAAGCTGAAAATTGGCCTGGGCAGGAAGGGGGAGAAAGTGCCCAGCAGGCAATTGGTTAAATGAAACTTTGAAGACTGTGTTCTCTTTAGAGGCATTGCTATGTTAGATTGGAAGATCACTCATGGCTTACAGCAAAAGATCTTACTATCATCAATTTTTGCAAAGGATGTTTAATTCCATGAATTTTCTCCTTTTATGAACAAGCGAATTTCTAGAATATTGGAAAGAGATAAGTGGAGTAATACATAGTAATGAAGAATCAATCCAGTGACATTTGAGCTTGTCACTATTGACTTGTAATAAAATGTACATTATAGCCGTTTTGTAGCTTGCAGACAGCTCAGCCAATGTTCAAGATGCTTATGTAGCCATAGAAACTTTTTTGATTGATTCTATTTAAATGTGTCCTATTTTGATACAGTTGAGTTGTTTTCTAATCGCACACCATATGGCGTAGTGGAAATTCCCTAAAATGCTGGAGGAAATGTTGTGAATGCTTTTAAATTATTGAAGTCCTGCTTGTATTAAACTGCCTCTTTGTAAAACGCCAGATTCTCAAATACGGGACAAACTGGTGTGCAGAATAAAGAGTTGAACATTTTACAAAATTGTGTTTTTTGTTTTTTTCCCTTCACAGAATATTTTTAGATGTGTGAAGCTGATATTGCTGTTTCGATTGTCGTCAACGCTTAGTAGTAGAACGGGTTTCTGTGAAGTATACTTGTAGGGTGTGAACAATATTTAGAAGCTCAGCTGTGGAGGATTGCCAAGCTCAGTAAGTCCGTATTGCTTGGCTTTTATCTGAAGAATAAAATGACAGGCTGCCCACAGGGTTTAGGAAGGTGGTCAGATGAGTGGACATGATCTGTTCATCTTTGGAGAACTAAATTGGAGAACTCGCTATCAGTTTTTCAGATTTCAGACCTGGAATTCACATTTTCTGCAGAATGGTTGTCTTTGAAGCTGCCCTAGATAGAAAATGCTTGGCCTACCCAATAACTACAGCCATATCAGTAGTTATTTCATGTCTCTGGATTACTCCTATGCTTTTTAGTAATACCCACCTTCCATTGTTATCTTTGGCCTACTTTTATGAAAGTTTTTTTTCAAAGCTACTGGAGATCTGCCAAGTGTCAATTCATCTAATACCAGCTTTGGGGTGGATTATTAGTCGGTTACACCATCACCTGGTTTTCTTGATGTATGTAAGGCCAGACAGGTGTGTTTTTGTTTTTTTTTTTATCTGTCTGTGGAGGGAGGTTCCCCTTCACTTCTTGCCAGACACAGGGAGTAACAGGAAATTTCTCCAAATCAATGCATTTCAATGATCCCCATTAAAAGATATAAACCTGTGACAGCTCTAAAAGTCTGCATTTCATATCTTCTGTACTAAAGACAGTGGTCACCAGGGCAAATATTGAGGGGTTAGTCTCCCCAGTGGGGACTTTAAACAGCAATGAAATCTTGACCGGATTGTTCACTTCCTCCTCCTATCCAGTACTAAAGTGTTTTTTTTTTATTTTGACATTTTAAAGTGATGTTAAATACGCTGTTATTTAAAAAAAAAAAAAGTTCTTATCTGTGCTGTGGTTTTGCACAGAGCAGTGTCAATCCTCCTCTTCTCGGGTCTCCTGCCAGTGCTTCTGGCTCCCCCACCCTGAGCAGTGCCACCATAGCATGATGCTTGCTATGGGGCACTGATGCATGCTCACTCCTGTGCCCCAATTTCTGCGTCCATAAGACACAGCAGGATGTGATTTGGCCCCACCCCTTTCCTCACTGGCTATGTTTGACTGCAGCGGGAGCCATTGACTGTGAGTCAGCCAATGAGGAGGGAGAAATCCAGGAGAGCTGGGGCACCAGTACACATCACTGGACCAAGATCAAGCTCAGGTAAGTATTAGGTGGTCTGAGAGGGCTGCTGCACACAGAAGGTTTTTTACATTTATTAATAGAATGCATGAAGGTTTAAAAAAAACAAAAAAAACACCTTCAGCCTTTAGAACCATTTTAAATCTCTCATAGACTCCACTTAACCCCTTGGTGCTGGGCGAACGCAAATGTGCAGTCTCCCGGCGTCTGGGCCTAGACCCTGAGTGGCTGCACATTTGTGTTTATATTAAAAAAAGATCAAGCACACATGTCCGGTTCTCACGGAAACGTCCCGATCTCCTTTTTCGATCAAGACCTTTCCCGATCATGTCACATGACTCTAAACCCCGCCCTGTCTCCCAGCTTCTGAAACCCTTACAGGGCCAGGAGGTGCCAGCCCCAAGGCTACATCTGAGCACCCCAGTCTACCTTCCTGTTGGCACTTTTGGGGCTCATTCCCACCATATGTGATCAGGTATTTTTCTGTCTATTGCATCATAAGCAATAAAAAAATTCATTGTTTTCAGTAGTTCATGTGATGGCTTTCAGTGCTTTATGCACAGTAGATATGAATAGCGCTAGATAGCAGCTTACTGAAGATGCCAAGTACAGTGAAATGCGTTGATAGGATTTTTGGAGAAGTCCACATCACTTCCAGCCAGTGGAAAAAACTCTGCTTCTGGGTTTCTGGAATAACGGCAACTGGATCATACAGTATTGTTGGAACAAGCTTAGTGCCGGTCTATGACATGTTATCATGTGAGTGCAATAATGTGTGGTTAATGGATGCATGTTGGCTAAAGTTTAATAAAAAAGGTGAGTTGAGCTATGATGGTATTTGCGGTCTTTTCATCCCTTTTTATGAGCATATGAGAGTCCAGAAACTGTGGGGAGACCTGAAGTGGCATTGAAAGAGAGGTCCCTATGTATCTGTATGTGATACATATGTAAATCCGGTGAGTCTCGGTCTGCACAGGTGTGTGTGGTGACACGGTCACAGACAGTTTAGGTGGAGCACGTTCACTTATTGATTAATCATTGGCCATGGACGCTAATTATTATTATTATACAGGATTTATATAGCGCCAACAGTTTGCGCAGCGCTTTACAATATTAGGGAGACGGTACAATTACAATACATTTCAGTACAGAAGGAATATGAGGGCCTGGCTCGTGGAGCTTACAATCTAGTGCGCTAATGGTGGACTATAGTCTGTAAATAATGGTGGATTAGACTTTGTTATAGGTTTTTTGGTTCAATAGGTTGGCAATGTTGTTTGAGATACCTAGCACCATTCATATCTACTTTGCATTTGAGCATCTGTGTTTTATGGATGGTTGACACAGTTTGGAGTGGCAGCTGACATTCATAGTTTTTTTGTATTCTTTAGATTTTTTTTTCTTCACGGTTTGGTTTATCCTAGGCATAGTTACTATTACATTTTTTTTTTGTTATCAGTGCTGTATGCTACACTTAGTGTTTTGACATTCTATTTTGTCATTTCAAAGGGATCCCTTCAAAATGCAGAACACGTCCACAAAACACTTTTTTTTTTTTTTTTTTTTTTTTTTCCCCATGCGTTCTGCTGAGAATGAGCCCTCAGCAATATCTCTCATTCCCACTGTTAGTTTCCATTAGAAAGTGGAACAAGAATTCCTTTTGTTAATATCAGAGGAGGCTAGAGAAATGATTTATGGTGAGGGGATCCGACCACTGCAGTGTCCCAAGGATGTATAAGTTTAAGTGCATGATTCATCCCAAGAGTAGCCACCTATTAATAAAAAGAAATGTGCTCCATGCTACCTCTACAACCCCCCCCCCAAAAAAGATGTATTCAGCCTGAAGATGGAAGACTGAAGATGAAGCAATGCACTGTGGCTGCAGATGAACCCTTTATAGTTGTGCAGTGCATAACGTGAATTTTCCCAAACAGGTAAGCATCAATAGCACTTTTACATACACAAAGACGTAAATACCAGATATGGCACATTCCTACGGTAGAAGTGCTTAGCAAAGCATCACTTTTACAGCTCTTCAACTACTTCTGGAAGGTTTTACCCTATTCATCAATGGAGCATTTTTTGCTATTCAGCTCTGTGCTACTTTACCTGGCAATTGCCCAGTCTTACAACACTGTACCAAAATGAAATTTTATATTTTTTAATTGGGCCCAATTTGGACATTTTCACTTCGTGGTGTACTCACTTATGTTGCCAGCTGTTTAGACATTAATGGCTGTGTGTTGAGTTATTTTGAGGAGGCAGCAAATTTACACTGTTATACAAGTTGTACACTCACTACGTCACATTGGAGCAAAGAGTTATTTCTTCAGTGTTGTTACATGAAAAGATAGAACAAAATATTTAAGAAAATATGAGGGGTGTACTCACTTCTGTGAGAATATGGAAAAAAAAGTATGTGTGTGTTTATGTATATATGTGTGTGTAAATATATATTCTAGATGGAAGCTATAGACAGTATACTTGTATTGGCAGTGATCAGCGACTTAATGTGACTGTGATAGTGTGGTGGGAAATCTGATGCTACCACACACTGGCCAGAGGGAAATTGAGACTGATGTCATTGATGATACTGTGGACTGTACTAATGACACTGGTTGGAAAGGGGTTGGGATCTAGTGGAAATCAAGGAGTCCCAGCAGTTCCAAGACTGGCTACTGAGCAATCACATGACCACTGATCGCTCTGTTCTCAGTGTTCACTGAACAGAGAGCGATAACTGCCAGTCACCGCTCTCTGCTCTTGCCCCTCCATCGCTCACTGTCACCCACCAGACTGGGCAGTGGGCAAGAGTGGCTGGCTCAGGCTCTCAGCGGCAAGCTGAGAGGCTGAGCCAGCTGCCTGTCCAGGCATCTGGGTGGATCTCGAGCTCTGTGTTTTTGAATCTGTGTCACAAGTGCACCCCTGTAACTCAGAAGTATGATCAAAAGAGCTTTGGCCCTACCTTTTAATTTCAATGTGGATTGCTGCACCTGAAACCCCTGTTCATCAGCATTGTCCACCCATGCCAGTGCAGCCACTTTATCCAAGAGCTGTTATTGTGTTGTATGTGTTCAGACCTATAGGTTTCTTGGCTTATGTGTTGGTTACCTAATTTTAATGGTGATGTGAAAAGTGTGTCATGGGTGCGGGTACCATTCTTAAGTAGTTTAGTTTAAATTTGTGTTTACTTGGTTAATGCTGAACTTTATGATTGTTAGAAAATCTACCCTTGCAGTATTTAACCTGCACTGTAACCTGTGCCTGTACTGCAAGACTTTACATGTTCATTAAGTCAAGGGGTAAGGGGATAGGTTATAATACTTGGCCCATACCCTGCTTCAATCTTCTCTCCTCTCCAGTGCTCCAGGTTGTGGGTGGGCCCTCCTCATCCTCACCATCAGGGCTATTGGTCCTCCGCTGTACTTGATGATGTCAGCATACAACCACCAGCTAGAGCATCTTAGAGAAGAGCTTTCAGGCTGCCAGGGCTACCAGTCTCAAAGTTGTAGGTAGCTTTCTGGGCAAGGAATAATATACGTATTCTAGCGAATACCAGTAAAAGTAAAAATTCTCCCTTGTAGCAGTGCTGTGCCTGATTTAAATACTTGATTCAGTCTATGGCAGCCTTTATCAGCCAGGGTACCTTGAGGCTTCCTCAGGGGTGCCTTGGCAAAATGTCTAAAAATTGCCCAATACATGTGTACAAGACAGCGGGTGGAACAAACCTGCCTTTTAGTTACACAAAGCCACAGGTTTTCATTGTTCACCATTCCGACCTTCTAGTCGCCCGCATCCTGACAACCAATGATATCAGTTGATGAGGAGGATGTCAGCTGCCTTCACAGCATCCTAGTTTGACCTTCCCCTGCCCCTCTCCATCAGTATTGGGATCACATTAGCTCAGTGATGCAGAAAAACTGAGAGAGAAGAGAAACACTGGAAAACTAGTCAGTACCAGTGTCCAAAAGTGTATTTGCTTTGGAAGAATAAATCCCCTCTAATGTTGGGTGTCCTACATGTGTGGATGTTGCTGCATTATATAAAACTATTAGAATAGTTTTTCATATTTTAGAATGGGGTACCTGAAAACTGTCCATTTTAAAGGGTGCCTTGACTGAAAAAAGGTTGAAAAACACTGGTCTAGGGGATAGGAAAGCATTTTTACCTACCTGAGCTTCTACTCCCCCAATAGATGTTGCCCCCCCCCCCCCCATTCTCTAGTAGTGGACAGTTCCTCAGTGTCTTCACATCTAGTGCAGGTCTATGGGCTGTGCAGTGGATGACATCAGAGGACCTTAGACTGCTGGAGTGCAGGGGAGAAAAGGCGGCCTGGACCAGTCCAGCAATGCAGAAGAGCTCACAAGAGTGTAGGATCAGGTAAGTAGAAGTGCTTTTCTAATGCCGGCCATAGACAGTTCAAAAATCGGCTGATTTTCGCACTGTTAGTGGGTTAATTGGTCAGGCGTTTTTCGGGTTTTTTGCACTTTGAGATTATCGGTCATGTTGGAAAATTTGCGGCCGATTTGGACGATCATCTGATTTCCCGACAATGCTGGCTAAATCGGCCGATCGTTTTTAATAATAAAAAATTGGCGCATGAGCAGTGATCTTCAAGGGACAGAAGTTATGGGGTTAACTTTGATTCAGTCGGCAGATCTTTTTTTTTTTTTTTTAAACCATTGGTGGTAACGGCGGCCAACGAACGACCGATTTTTCGTTTATCGTTTGAAAAATCGACCGATGTTCGACCCATCTATGGCCTGCGTTAGTCCCCTAAATGAAAACTTGCATTTAACCCTTGCATTGCGGATACAGCCCCACTAAAAGGAAGCATTTTTATTATTCTCTGGAGTTCAGTTTTAATTGGCATTTAACTCCCACACAGAGGCCTTCCACAATGTAAGTGTATTTTTTTTTTTTCCTGTGTGGTGCAGGGCTTTAGGGCTTGTTTACATCAAATGCAGTCGGTTGTGTTTGTAGGTACACTGCAAATACATATATGCAAGAAGAATGTATTTCAGTGAGCCAAGTTTACAGCATTGCAGTGCTTTCATACGCATTAAGCCTGGGTTCACATATGTGCGGTGTGGTATATTGTATGTGATTCACACAGGAACCGAAACGCATTCCTGTACAAATCACATGCGTTTTTGTGTGAAATGCAATTGGAGCCATACATTTTGTATGGCTCTAATTGCACCTGATCCGCACCATTAAAGGTGCAAGACCCTTTTATTGGTCCGCACTAGAATTGGATCGCCTGGGTATTCACACCTATGTGATTCGATTCTGCACATCGCACCGTATTTTGCGGACCGCTTTCGGGGTGTTGTTAACTTAACCTACACACCCGCATCGCTTCACATGAACGGGGTGCGAATCTGATGTGGTGCAAAATTCGCACAGAAAACGCTGCAAATTCCGCAAACTAAAAAACTAAAAAAAAAAGTACAGCATGCTGCATGTTTCTGCATTGGGGGACATGGCAAAGGCACATGAATGCACCCCAAGCACATGTAAATGCTACTTGGTAAGAAAAGAAAAGAAAAAAAAGTTTGAAAAAATGCACTGCCAAAGCATGTAAATGCAGAAATGCACTGTAAATAGTGGGGTTGGGTGTAAACAAGCCCTAAGATTTGTATGATTTTAGTATCCAACTGGCACTGTATATAAAGATTTCCTTCTGTCTATATAGTTTCCATAAATGGCGATACGAGTTATTCATTCCAACAGTTTCCAGATCGCACAGTCTGCCTGTACAGCTGCAAGTGGTTACTGTGATTTTTGTTGCTATCGTTACCATAGAGAATCCTATTTAAGGATGTGCGTTGGGTCATATGGTCAGGTTTGAACTTGTGTGGTGATTCTTGACATTGTTGTGGTTACGTCAGGAATACCTAGCTAAAGCAGTGTATGTTTTTACATTTTAACCCTTTGGCGGTATTCCGGGGTGGTATGGAAACAACTGCACACAAGTGTTTCCCTTGTTAGGAAATCTTCTGGAAAGTGGAGCGTCATGTGTTCTTCCAGCACGGTTCTGCAGTCTCTACATATGCCAGTACTGTTCTCAAAACGGTAATGGTCACTGACATTTTTTTTTTTGTTTAGGAGGGACTGCTAAAACTACAATAGCAAAGACAAACGGCTAGGCACTAATGCCCTCAACCAATACTGGGTAACCAGGAATGAAAGAGAGGCAATCACTACAAAAACAAAATCACTACTGAAACTACAATAGAGGCTGCATTCTCTGCTGCTTCTTCCCTAAAGAAAAAAATTTTTACTAATCTTCTTCCCTAAAGAAAAAAATTTACTAATCATCTATAATTTTTTTTTTTTTGCATGGGTAAACACATAACTGAAAGGAAAACGCCTTAAAGTTTATGTAAACCATGAATTCCTCATTTTTTTTTCTCTATAGGTCTGGTAAATGTAGAATATACATTTTGTTTTGTTTATAACTTTTTTCAAAATGTAAAAAAAAGTTCTAGTTTTTGCCAGAAATCCAATAAACTTTTAACTCCTTGTAATGAGATGACAGCTCTGCACTGAAATCCCAAGCCGTGTTAATAGCTTCTACTAGTTTACGTATGTGAACTACA
Source organism: Staurois parvus (assembly GCF_062004578.1). Taxonomy (NCBI): domain Eukaryota; kingdom Metazoa; phylum Chordata; class Amphibia; order Anura; family Ranidae; genus Staurois; species Staurois parvus. The sequence goes on from NW_028317890.1 coordinate 1,977,073, forward strand.
GAATACCCTTCTGCTCCCTGTGCTAGGGTGACAACTCTACTCCTCCATAGATACAGTACAGATATTCAATAGAGAAGATGGGACTTTCAGGGTGCATTAACATGAATACCAAACATATTAAAAAGTTATCTAATTTTTATTGTTTTTTTGTAAACACAAGAAAGGAAAAAATACAGAAACATAAAAACAATTTCAGTACTAAGAGTAAAACTGAGATTCAAACTTGGTTATGTAATTGTTACTCCCTACATGTTTCGCCCTCACGGGCTTCTTCAGGGGAGATTTTTTGAAGAAATTTCTACCGCCGAGGCAGTCCTAAAGGTACAGTACAGGTAGTGAGCATTAGGAAAGAAGTGTTACTGGCAGGATCACCAATTCAAAATGAGGACAAAATCCTGTGGTCCCTTTTCATGCATGCAGACCGTTTTTCATCCATCCATTGACAGGTGAAAAACAGACATCAATGCATCTCTATGGAAAAACGGATGTAAACTGATGATCATCTGTTTTAAAAAAATGGATGTTTGCGTATGTAAAGGATGAAAGCCCTATTTTTGTTTAAAAGAAAAAAACTGATCTGACGAAATACTTATAAACAAAGGGTCAGTTTTTGCATTCTTTCTTACATTAGAGGATGTAAAAAAACTGATGGTGCATTGATGACCTGATTAAACCATGTTTTTTTTTTCTTTGAAAATCCACACGTGTGAAAGGGGCCTAAGGCATAGTGTCCCATCATTGGTGTAATTGGGAGAAATTGTGCCCCATCACTGGTGTAATTGGGAGAAACTGTGCCTCATCACTGGCTTCATTGGGAGGAATTGGGTCCCATCATTAGTGCCATTGGGCCCTATTGGTGTCATTGAGAGGAACTAGGGTCCATTATTGGTGTCATTGAGAGGAACTATGGTCCATTATTGGTGTCATTGAGAGGAACTGTGGTCCATTATTGATGTCATTGAGAGGAACTGTGGTCCGTTATTGATGTCAATAAATGAAATGGTGCCCCAAGGGCTGGATAAAAGCAAGCAAAGGGCCGCAGTTTGGAGACCACTGCTATATACCATAGTTTGTAGATGATCTAACTGTCACACAAACCAATTGTTAAACGTATTGGGTTTTTTTTTTTTTTTGCCAAAAAATTTAGCAGAATGCATTCTGGCCTAAATTTATGAAGAAAGTTTATTTTATTTATAGAATGTTTTATAACCGTAGAAAATATTTTTTCATTAGCCCTTTTTCATTCATATAATAAAAAATAAACACTATTATTTGTGTGAAATACATTTAATTTGGGTACAGTGTTGTATGACTGAGCAATTGCCACTTAAATAGGCATACTTCTGAATAGCAATCAATGCCCTATTCATGAAGGGGGTGAAACCTTCCAGGGGTCAAGTGGTTAAATTCATTAAAAACATTGCACCTGCAGAAGAAATTGCCTAATAGCAATCATTTTTACCCCGCTGGCACAGAACAAATGTACTTGCACTTTTACTGGGCAAATTACTATGCAATTTTCTATAAATACACCCTTTGGGGTTTTAAAGATATGCTTTTATGCTCTATTGATACTCCAGTGATCTGTGTATTATAATCAAGTGCATCCGGTCATGCTTTTTATTGTTAACTTGTATTATCTGATTACATTAGTAACAATATCATTCTGAATGATAAACTTTTTATATTGAGTCACACTAATAATTTATCTGTATGTTTATGGACTATTATTTCTAGCATACAACTATCGCTATATATTTAATATTTTTAATTATCTCATTTTTATTATCTATTTTCTACTCCTCAAGATCTTATTATATTTTATTACTCATTGTGAATATCTTGCTGGGTCTGTTTATATACTGGGTATGCCATGATTATTTTTTATTAAACATTACATTTATAGTATGTACGAAGACTTCTTACAATGCACTTTCTTAAATAGAGGTTTATCTTATGTGATTTTAGGTCTATGTAAGGGGGTATTGTGCCACCAAAACATGTTGGCTTTTTTTTTTTGGTGACCTCCTGTCATATGCATTTAAGAAATCCATTTTACCGGACTTTCATTATATCTTTGCCACTCTCATCCTTTTTTATATACTTTGTACCAGATATTCTCCATGGTGGTTCCAAGGAATTCTGGGATTCTTTGAGCTGTGACTGTGTATTGGGTATGGCAGGCTTAATAACTATTTAAAAGTAGTCTAAAACCTAAACCATTTTAAATTTTAGAATCCATATCACTCCTCCCCCCCCCTCCCTTTTTATACTTGCCTCATTTGATCCAGTGCTGCGCCCGTCTGTAGCGGCTCTCCCCACTCGCAGGCTTTGTTGAGGCAATGGGAGCCATTAGCCCCTTTTGCTGTCAGTCAAATCCTGTGATGAGGATCAGGGGGCGGTGCTAAGCCACGCTCCCTGTGTCTATGGATGCAGGCAGTTCGGCTTATCGAGCCTGCACGAGTGCGTCCATAGCAAGATGCTTGTAGAACATTATTATAAAAAAAAAAAAATCCTTTACACAAAAATGACCTGCTAATTTCTTCAGTGATCGTAAAGTGATAAGAGATTTGACTGCCTGTGTCTGGTCTCACTACTGTGATGTGCAGATGTATTGAACACTCCTTTCCTAGTATTCCATTGCAACAACCCTGTTTAAATTTTTTTGTTTTTTTTTTCTTCAACAGAAGCAGTTATCTGAAATACAGCAGTCTGCAGAGCTCTGACAGGTCTTTTATGAACCGATCTGTCATTGAGAGCCTTGGTATCGCGTGCTTGCATTTTTTTTTCTTCCCTTGTATATTTTGGTAGTCCTTAATATCCTGACCTGCTTTTTCCAGTGTTGTATAGCCCTTTATTCTCTCCACACTTTGAGCCATACACATTATTTCATTTAACCTCTGTCATAGTGCTCAATTGTGTGTGACACTGGTCCTCCAGCCTGCTGTATATACATGCCACTGGTGGTAGCTCAGCAATGACACACTCACATTGAAGGAAATGTTCAGGATTTCCAACGGAACTCACCTGCTGCCTATTAAGCCTGCTTTTGCCCTTAGGAAATGACTGCTTTTTTTTTTTTTATGTCCAGGACACACAATTAGATCAATTACAAGCCGTACCGTGGCTTGGATTTTTTTTTTTTGTTAACAGAACCTTCGGGGTCTTTTTATCCTCCTGGAGGCAAGTGTCTGCTCCCTTTATGTACAAGGGGCATCGGCGCGGACTGCAGATCCATGTTGCGGCAGAGTGTGATAATCATTACTGTGTACTGCTTGAGCTCACCCTTCTTCCTACGCACTGCTTGACTCTAGATGTGATGTGATAGAGAGGGGAAAGCCAGACTTGTCTCATCCTGTAACATATCAGATGACTGATGCTGCTTATGGCTAGAAGAGTCCTGAACAAATAAAGGATGTCATCGAAGCTTGTGTCTGTATCCATGTCCAGCTCTAACCTCACGCAGCTGAAATATTGAGGTTTCCCGAGTAAACAAGTAGTTACTACTTGGATGAACATGCTGAGGTTACATTGCTGCAGCAATCTATCATGGTTACATCTACTGCTTGTAAATATGTATTCCTCATTTTTACTATGGTGTATGCATTGCTTAGAAGCAGGTTAACCCCTTTTTGGCCTTTTCCAGGAAGGCACAAATCACTAATCCTTGGCAATCAGATTTAAAGCTGAAGTTGAGGGCTAGTTCACACCCGAACACGGTGCTGGAAACCCATGTTCCATACGTGTTTCCCATACCTCATTCAGAAATCACTGTACTTGCAGTCTGAAATGGGTGTCAGTGTTAACTTAAAGTGATTCTAAAGGTTCAGAGCAGCGCTATCATCCCAATGTGCAGGATTTCATCCATGATCTATGTTCACTTTAAAGGGGAGAGCAGTTTGGGAAGGAGAGGGGGAGCAAAGCCTACATTTGTACTAGGAGAGGGGGTAATTTGAAGGGATTGAGCACAGCCCACATTTGTGCTAGGAGGAGGGATTTGTGCTGGGAGAGAGGATTGGGGGGAGGCGTGGCTTGCGCTAGGAGGGGGATTTGTGCTGGGAGAGAGGATTGGGGGGAGGCATGGCTTGCGCTAGGAGGGGGGATTTGTGCTGGGAGAGAGGATTGTGGGGGAGGCGTGGCTTGCTCTAGGAGGGGGATTTGTGCTGGGAGAGAGGATTGGGGGGAGGCTTGGCTTTTGCTGGGGGGGATTTGTGCTGAGAGAGAGGGTTTGGCCTGGCTTGTGCTAGGCGTGAGGGATTTGGGAATAGGGATTTGTGCTAGGAGAGGAGATGGGGGCAGAGTTTCCACTAGGATTGTGCTAGGAGGGGGGATTTGGTGGGGGATTTATGCTAGAAGGGGGAATTTGGAGGGGCGGTGCTAGGAGGAATTTGGAGGAAGGAGAGTTACAACCCAAGATCACTGAACATTAAAAAATGCACCATTTTCGAACATGCAAAAACAGCGTGTGCTCAGATGCGCCTCCTGGTGCGAACGAGTTCTTAGACTGGTGTGCCTGGGGATCGTCCACAGTTCAGTTTTTTTTTTTTGTGTTTTTTTTTTTTTTTTAAGTCCAGTGTGCACAGAGTCTACGCTAGCCTGGTACCTCTTAGCAGCAACTTATAACCTCTCCTGAATGTTTGTTTATTTTCTCTTTACTGTACTTTAGAGCAGGGCTTAAAATTTTAAGTCCTGAACTACTAGCCAGGCCTTAAGAGTTACTCGCCACCAACAAACACACAGACACCTGTACACACACACACACACACAAACACACATACAGACACGTATACACACACAGGCACGTGCATACACACACATACAGAAATACACACGCACACACACATGTACGTACATACATACACACATGTACATGCACACACATGTACATGCATGCAGACACATGCATACACACACAGAAACACACACACATGTACACACGCACGCTCTTAAATGCTCTCTCCTCTCCGCTGAAGCCACCACTGGCTGACATAGTGGATCATGTGACCAGAGTGAGCTGAAATTAGGTAGGCACACACACACACACACACACACACACACACCTATAAAAAGTTGCAGTACTTCGTTGTTCACTCACAGAGCCGGGTACTGCAATCTAGGGGGAGGCAGAGAGCACAGCACACTCCTTGCTTTGCTTTCACTGCGCTCAGCTATTGAGCAGTCTGGCTCCCAGTGCCAATGACAGATCTGGCCTGAGCTCCGAGCCTGCTCAGCAAGACAGCCCTGGGGGACACACTCTCCCCCACCATAATTTCCACTCGCCATTGGCGAGCAGGCGAGTGGAAATTTCAAGGCCTGCTTTAGAGAATACAGCATGAGTGACAATGGTCTGCCGATAGAAAACGGAGACTGATTAGGAGTGGCAGTGTTGGAGACTTTAACAAGATGAGCACACTTTACAAAGCCATGGGTGACGGAGATCTGTCCACCAGTAACGAAAAGTTCTAGTTAGGCTAATGCCTCAATTCCTATTAAGGGCTTTAAAGGTACAAATGTCTTCATTTTCATATTTCATCCATCACCAATGATTTGGATTTTCCTAGGAGAAACAGTTTTAAGAATCATAAACCCAACCAGTTAAGAAAACCCCATTGAAAGACACCAGCATAAATTATTTAAAAGGGATGATCTTCATCCTTACCGTTTTAAAGTCCTGGAATGAGTTAAACATGGAGACTGCCACAGGTGTCTTTTAGGGTGTACACTAGATATCTTGATTTATTTATTTTTTTTCCGCACCTTCTAGCAATAATGCATTGATTCGCTTTCCTACAGCAAGTAAACACATTAGGAAGTCAAGGGAAAAAAAAATCAACAATCCTGCATAACTTTTTTTTTCTGAGCCTGTGACCTAAGGTTGCTTTCACACATGGGTATTTTGAATCGCAGCAATTCTGCCCACGATTTCAAAACACTCTGCTAAAATAACAAATCGTGGAACTTTATGTCCAGGTGCCATTAATGGCACCTGAAAACTTGGTGCAGTTCTGGCGCTTGATGAATGGCGCTGCAATCGCAGCAAACAGCATCACGTGAAACATGTCGCCTGAAAGAATACAGTGCGCTTTTTAAAGGGGTTTGGAGTGCGAATTTGAGGTGCAATTTGTGCTTTGACAGCTGCAATTGTAATGTGATTTTAATAGTCTTTGGAGCTTAAAATTGCACTGCACTAAGCATGCACAAGACCATTTTTGTCCCAGAACTTCTTTTGGACGACACGCTTTGTGCGTTGTGGTTTTCCACCATTATAGCATGATTTATCATTGCAGAACTGCACCACATTTTCAGGTGCCATTAAAATAAATGCTCCTGAACACGTGATTCTGTGACTTGTCATTTTAGCACAGCGTTTGGAAATCACTGGCAGAATTGTGGCAACTTTGACCCCAATTCAAAATGCCATGTGAACGGAGCCTCCAGAATCAAAGTTAGTTTATCGGTGTGATAGCCAGGCAACTGGTGTTTTCAAAAGTTGAGCTTGGCAATATTTATCTCAAGTTGCATTCTTATGTCATTTTGTATCTTTCAACACTGCTTGAACATTTTGTGTTTTTATTTTTTATGTGTATATGCACATTTTGCTTTTGGGTGTGGTCCACACTAGTGCAAGTTTTCCTGCCTCTGCCATCGCAATGCACAAAAATAGAAATCATATTCTTTTTCATAGTGCCCATTCACATTAGCGCAACATGATGCAGTGTGGTTTTTGAAAAGATGCAGGTGATTCTTTTGGTGCAGCATAATGCATTTTTTGGCCCATAGACCTCAATGTGAATGAATGAAGTGCGCATTTAAAAAAGCATTTACGTGGTTTTTTTTTTTTGGCAGTTTTTTGTGTTTTTTAATAACCAGCAAAAATGCATTGGAAAATTGATTATGCAGCATCTCTAGCAGGGGCGGACTGACCATTTGGGAACTCAGGGTCAGTAGGGGGCCCCATGAGATGCCCCTGGTACCTTTCATAAGCTTTTTTGGGTATGGTTTGAGTGTGGGCGAGGACACTGGCCCCATGATCCCCTATTGCCCGGGGGTCCCATGAGTTGCCAGTCCACCCCTGATCTCTGAACCTAGCCTTAATGGGGTTTATGTACTAAAGCTGGAGAGTGCAAAATCAGGTATACTTCTGCATAGAGACCAATTTGATTCCAGGTTTTATGGCCAAAGCTTAATTGAACATTGAAGTTGGTTGGCTACCATGCACAGCTGCACCAGATTCTAAGCGAACCAGCTTTAGTAAATCTCCCCCACTGTGTATGATTTTGATGTATATAGCATACCGATATCTGACTCGATATACAGTATCAGTGTCCTTGGTGCTGCTGTTGAAGTAAAACTTGTTTATCGCTTTGCTTATTTGTGACTGCTAAGAAAGCACTTTCTGCTTCATCCCGAAATCCATTGATTGTTTCTGCTGTCAGGACACGAGGACAAAATTGTTTAGGGCTTTAAAACTGAGCAATTCAATCTCTATTAAACCATGGGCATTAGAAATGGACCACACGTTAAACACATTCAGAATACAGTTAATCAATATTATGCTAGGGGCAGTGTATGGATCCAGCTGACATAGAGAGGGCTTTCCCTTCCTAATGTAGGCTTTTTAATGAAAATTGTATTTATTGTCTAGAATGGGATCTCTGGGACATTAACTCTTCCACTCAGCCATGGAAAGATGTATGAGAAGACAGATGAGAAGAGCCTCTGTCGTGTATGATAAATGAAAGGGATGTGACAAATTGTGTTTAGTAAATATAATTTGTGCTGTAATAAAATCTCTGGTTTAGTAAATATAATTTGTGCTGTAATAAAATCTCTGGTTTATGTAAGGTTTATCATAGAATAAAATTTGTTTGGCTAGACAAAAATATTTTTTGTAAATCCGTATTTGGTACATCTTTGATATTCTAAGTAAGTTGTTGTGCCTTTTTTTCCCCTCCTTAAGACACATTGTATTTTTTAGATGCTTTTTTAAATAAACTTGAAATATACATATAGGTAAAGTCCACAGATTTCTGTATTGTCAAGCTTCGTGATGGCACCTGATCAAGTTTTTAAGTCTTTTAATAGTAAAGGTCCCACCATTATCCCTGTTTTCATGGTACAGTCAGCTTCTGTTCTGCATGCCGACTGCTGCTGTTATTGGGCTCATGGAAGGACTAAAATGATGCAGGGAGCAGGCAGCAATTTAGGAAGGAATGAGAGGAGGATGTGTGGCCCTGGGGGATAAGATGGTGGGGATGGGATAAAGCCTGGGATGAATTGGAGCATCTGAGAGAGTGGATGAACAAGTGGATGCAGAAACCAGATAAAACCTTTAGAGACTCAGACTAGGCAACATACAGTGTGGGGGAAAAGCTTCCTCCGTGCAGGCAGATCTGGATGCCAACCACTTTGGCTCACACTGATTCAGGATAATGGGCACCCACCTTTTTGGGTGTCTTGAGTAGGCCAGTGAAAAAGATAAGGCAGCTAGGTGATGGGGATCTATGGCTTACAAACGGGGATGTGGATGTGTGAGTAAGGTTTTAATGTGAGTTAATTCCTATGGGGATAGAAAAGTTGTCCTTTGAACCTGGAAGTTTACCATTTACCTGTTTGAGGATCTAAAGGAAGTGCTTGGATCATGGGTCACTCTTTATCTACTGAGCTTTCATCTGGATTTAAAACAGGAAGACCTGCAAGCCTATTGGCCCAGCAGAATGGGTCTAGGATAGAAACAGATGAGTGGGCTTATGAAGGAAGCTGCTGTGAGATGGTTCTCTGTTTGCGATCGTCTTTCATGATGATGGTAATGACCTTACTAAAAGGAAGTCACTGCACCTGATAATTGATATAAAGGCTGACATGTACAGGACATTCGTGAGGTGGCTGTGAGTGTTGGCAAAGTTTTCTGATCCACATTCATCAGTAGAAGGTTATGATCAAAGCATCTCTCACGGCGATCAAGAGGTCAAGAAAAAAAAAAAGTGACTTGCACTGGTTGGTTGGCTGACTCCACAGGAGTCATGATGTGTACCTTTCCAATGTTAGTTTGAATGTTTTCAACATTGAAATACAAGGCGACTTGGAAAAGTGGTGTACAGGTTGTCTGTGACTTTTTTGTCCCGTCATTCTGGTGCAGATTAATCTTAGTTTCATCCGTTCAAAGAATGCTTTTCCAGAACTGGTCTGGCTTCTTTAGATGTTTTTTGGCAAAGTCTAATCTGGCTTTTCTATTCTTCAGGCTTATGAATAGTTTGCACCTTGTGGTGAACCCTCTGTATTTGCTCTTGCGAAGTCTTCTCTTAATTGTAGACTTTGGCAATGATATGCCCACCTGCTGGAGAGTGTTCTTCACTTGTCTGGATGTTGTGAATGTTTTTTTTTTTTTTTACCATAGAGAGTATCCTGCGATCATCCAACACTGTTGTCTTCCATGGACTTACATGCCTTTTTATTTTGAGCTCACCAGTGCGTACTTCTTTCCTCAGAATGTACCAAACTGTTGATTTGGCCACTCCTAATGTTGCTATCTCTCTGATGGATTTGTTTCGTTTTTGAAACCTTACAATGGCCTGTTTCACTTGCATGGACAGCTCCTTTGAACACATGATGTAGGTTCACAGCAATAGATTCCAAATGCAAATACCACACTTATAAACAACTCCAGAACTTTTACCTGCTTAATTTATGAAGAAATAACGAAGGTGTTGTCGCAAACGTGCGCAGCAGAGACTGATGCAGTCCTCCATTTTGTTAAGAATGTTGTCTCTCATTTTTTCCCCCTTTCCTCTGTTAATCCACAGGGACATGTGTGTGTTGGAAGGGTCACAGGCAGGCTAGAGCCAGCAGGGAGCCCAGAGCTATAAAACACCTCTCTGAGCCAGGGCCTAGCTGTCTATAGAACCTGTGCAATTTAACACCTCGTATAAGATAAGGCAAGCTTTCCCTGGAGTTCAAAGACATTCCAAGGAGGCACACCAGGTAACTTTTTTTAAAAGATCCATTTTTCCCTTATGTCTCCTATCTTGGAATATGAAAGACTTACATAAAAACCAGACATATCGTCAGATTGGCTAAGAGGAGCCGAACAGTTTGATAGGTCACTCGCCTTGTCTCGAATACATAGGAAAGCAGAAAAATAGATCTCCTGAACCATTCAGTGTAGAATTTCACAATTCATATCTAATTAATCTTCAGACATCTCTGCATAATAATCTACCCGTGGGTGGAGTGTCACTTATGCATATGGAAAGGTATGAACCAAAATATGAGTTAGGAAAGATTTTGGCTCTAGTTTAGGGCTCCGCCCGACGATCCCTCCCTAAACGGGGCATTGGTCCTTGACTTCAGAGACAGACTTTAGAGACTGCTAGGGAGCTACAAAATGGGTTGTCAGGCCTAAGAGAAAAGAGTTGAAGACGTCTCCCATTTTAACATCAGTACCACCTGGGGAGACCCGTGCCCTTTCGCTCTGAAACTTGGATCTGCTAACCCAGGACTTTGGCAACTACCTTAACCCTTTCACCTCTCTCTATCTCTTTGTTGTGCTGTTAGTCTCTGTATATTTATATATATATAGATTTTAGTTACATCTTTTTCTTTCTTTTTTATTGCCCCCTTTTGACCTTTTTAGTAATAAATCTTTCCTTCTGAAAGTGTTGAACTGTTTCTATAGCGCTTTATTGCAATTTACGAATTCCTGCCTTTAAAGAGAACGCTACTGTGTTTGTTTAACCCTTATGCAGATGATTATCTCAACCATTGTAGTGTTTTAGCTGATATCGCCGAGTTTCCTCTTTCTCTGTACAAAAAAGGAGGTGGTGGCAGTGTGAAGGGTTAATTGCGTAATTAACCTGACCCAGTAGCGATCGCTCAGGCTGCTGGTACATGGATTGTGATCCAATTAGCTGGAAAAGCGTTGTGCAGGGTGTGGCATTGTTACGCACGTGATGGCACGGTTTTAGATTGGCTAGTCCTTCGGTCACGAGTTTGGTGAGAAGGTCTGGGGTCTGACGCCGCGATCGTGACAGGTTAGCCCACACCTGGCCATGAAACAGCTTTTTATTCAATTGTGCAATTAATTTTGGTCCCTTTGAGAAAGGGGGGATGGCTACTCTTAAGAGCTGTAATTCCTAAACCCTTCCTCCAATTTGGATGTACATACCCTCAAATTAAACCTGAGTGTGCCCTTTCAGCCCATATCCATTATATAACTATAGCTTGAAAATGTTTTGGTAAATCCTCGAACAAACTTAAAATTGTGCCTGTGTCCAAATATATGGACGTGTGTGTGTGTGTGATAAATACAATATACACAATGTGCAGAAAAAGAAAATGGTCTGTTACTCATGAGGGAGGAAAAAAACTAACCAAATCAACACATAACACATTACCTGCCTACGGGAGGGAGGTAAGCAGATTAGCCTCTGCGGCAGTGGTCTCCAAACTGCAGGCTGGATGTGGCTTTTTGCTCGCCTTTTCTTGGCCCTTAGGTCACTATTTTTCCCACTGATAAAAGGTACTATTCCTCCAACTGACACCAACAATGGGGCATAATTCCTGACACTAATAATGGGGCACTATTCCTCCCTATGACACCAGTGATGGGGACACTATTCCTCTCTCTAACAATGATGGAATACTAATCTTCCTTCTGATGCCAGTGATGGGGCATTCATTCTCCCTATGATACCAGTGACGGAGCACTATTCCACTTGTACCAATAACGGGGCACGGTTTTATCCCACCTATATAAATGATTGGACACTATTCCTCCCACTAACAATAGTGATGGAACAGTATTCTTCCCCTGATGCCAGTGATGGGGCACTAATCCTCCCAATGACACCAACAGGAACTATTCCACTGCTACCAATGATGGGGAAAACATTTTATCCCACTGATACCAATGATGGGGCACCATATCTCCTATTGACATCAATGATGAGGCACTATTCCTCCAACTGATACCAGGTATCGGGCACTATTCCTCCCACTGATCAAAGGTGCTATGTAATTTATTTACACTCACTGGCCACCTAGTCTGAGGCATTGTTTATTCCCACTGAATCTGGGACATTTTTTACCCCCGCTGGCCACAATGCAGCCCCCTTAAATTCTGAAGGGCAGTAAACTGGTCCTTTGTTTAAAAAGTTTGGAGACCCCTTCTTTGTTGCAGTATGAAAAAAAATTGTTGCAGTATGATCCCTGTTAGAGAATAAGAATTGCTGTGTCCTGCCTGCAACAGACTGATGACATTTTCTTGGCTTAGGCAAAATCCCTTGACTGAAACTCAAGGAATGCTTTGTAATAATACTGCTTTTGATAGTTACTTTGGCTGCATATTGTAAGGCATCTGGAATTTATTCATGCTTGATATAGAGGTTTTCAATCGATTGTGGTGCGTTAAGGCACCCTATTGAGCTTTCAGTGCACCACAATGGATTGTAAAATGCACATGGCCCTTTTTTTTAGCATTGCAGCACACCACAACGCATGGTAGGCATGTTGACATGTTGTGGTGTGTTGTGAACCGCTCCCTACACTGCACACAGAGAAAGTGTGTTGCTGTAATACACACATTTGTGAAGTACACAAGTCTGAATGGGTCCCTAAAGTTACTGACGCACATGATTCATAAAGTGAAAAAGCCAGCTAGTTTTATAGGTAGGATAGTGGAGTCACTTTTTAAGCTGGAGGTGTATAGGGTGTTCTTTGGATATTTTTTGTCTTGTTTGTAGAAATAAAAAAATACAACCTGTTTAATTAGGAAACACTAAAATATGTACACTTAATTCCTTTTTGCAGCTAGCAGATGGCAAGTATCTTTAGGATTTCAGATAGCTGGTTTACTGCTGTGCTGTGAATACTGACCTGAATAGCATATCATGTTACAAACACACGTGATTGAATCAGCTAAATTACTTTTGACATCCCTCTTCCTCCTGTTAGTACAGGCAACCCCATATAAAAGGAGCACAAATCATTTTTGCGTGTAGAATTGTATTACAATATTGCTGGGCAAAAAGTGATTGAGCCACTAACCACAGAAGGGTTAAAGGACTAGAAACATCCAGGAATCATTTGTAAAACATGTCTTTAATTGCAGTATGTATGAACATAATTTCTTAACACTGCTTAAAAACACACACAACTGTTATTTCCAAGTGGAAAGGTGTGAATAGGCCTTCAGGCTTTTGCAGCACAATTTTGGACTGAGTTATTTTTTATTGATGCATTAAAATTCACACGATATTGATTTGCATCTTAATATGTGTAAATCTCCAACATGGTGTGGGCTTTATTGCTTTCTCCATTGTTTTACTCTCTAGTTGGAATGAACTGTGATCAGGCTTTCTATTCGATTTAATCTCTTGAAAGGTATAAAATGACCCTTGCCAAAAGTTCAGATGCGCCATGGCTGCTCTCATAGAAACATCAGTTTATTATTTTCTGTTTGGAAAGTCTTGTCTATTGATTTACATTCTCCGTGCTTTGTTGCTCAGCAAGGCTGATTCTTGTTTTACAAGTCAATGAAAACAAATTAACAGGTTATATCTAACCAATGGGATTGAGCCAGTCTTCTCAGTTTTATGATCATTCGGTTGCATTCATTTACATTCTGTAATATAACCCTTTTACTTCCAATACAATGGCAGTTACCCTGTACCCTGCTCACTAGGGTGCTGCAGGGGAAACTGAAGTTTTATTTTTAACCACAACATTCTTTTTGTACTTTTCTTTATTATTAATAATAATAAAAAAATATATATAAATCCTCATGCACACAGTGCTTTCTTGTAGCCAGTTTTAGGGGCACCAGGAGTTGAGTGGGTTTTTTTGTTTGTTTTTTGTTTTTTTCTTTTGCTTCCAAATGGCACATATAGACTTTTAGAAACTTTTAGCAGCAGTTTACCAGCAGGAAAAACAAAACAAAACAGGGCCACTGTGTCCAGGACCAGCAGCGTTTTGGCAGAAAAAACACTTGACACATGTTAACTTGTGTTACCGCTAGGCGCACTTAGCGCTTGAGCATTTATTCATTTCAATGGCCAGAATAAATTATTATTCTGGCAAATTAAATTAAAGGGTAAGTTCACCTTTTGTAACATGTTACACCCATATTCATGCACACTGGACTTGTTACGTGTTTACAGCTGCTGTTTTTTTTTTTTGCTTTTGGCATATTTTTTTTCTACAGCATGTAAACTCCCCAGTATGTTATCCTATGTATCCATGCACACAGACTGTAATCAGCGGTTTTTTGGCAGGGGTGTTTTTTGGCTCGAAAAAACCCCCCAGAACTAGTGGGTTTCTAGATGAGTTTTTTAGCTGAAATACACTCTAACGCTGAAAAATGTGGCAAATCGGCTTTTTTTTTTTCTTGGTAAAAAAGAAAACCGCTAAAAAAAAAACGCAGATGCAAAAATACACAGCTAAACGCTAATGCAAAAATACTGAAAAACGCACGTTTTTAACATGACTTTACACAGCTAACATTACCAGCGTTGTTAAAACAGCCAGTGTGCATGGAGCCTAAATGTGATGGCTTCATTAGTTTTTCTCTTTTTCAGCTTTTTCTCTATTTTCCACCTGGTTATCCGTCCAGTACCACATTTCTGCTCCACTGAAGTGGCAACTGACACTTCCTTGGACAGCAGCATTGCCAATCTGGGGAGTGGATATTATCTTAGATATACTAGCAGATTTAGATGGACCTGATATACATTATTAAGCTTCAGTTAACATATATGCAGTGCGGGAAACCTGTGCGTTTCCCATGTTGCGTTGAAATTGCACCACGTTCATGCGATCTGCTATGTGTGTCAATTTTAAATTAACGACACTCCAAACCAGTTCACACCCATGTGATCTGATTTTGGCAAATTTACTGCGTTTTGTCAACACCCAGCAATTATAGCAACCTTTTTTTTTTTTTTTCCTCCTTTTTGGGTAAAGGTTTTACATAAATAAAAGCTACCCATTGTAAGCACCCATCAGTATTAAATGGTTTGTCTCCACCCACTGCTACATTGTCTGGTGGATAGCTTGGTCTGCTAAAGGAAGTTGAAAAATAACACTTACTGATTTGATCCCCAGGTGAAAATAAAGGGGGGGGGACCTAGAAACATAAATGAATGCATCCACTACATCTAAGAATTGGTAAGCTGTATTATAATACAGTTTTCGTTAGAATTTATGATGTTTTATGAATGGATGAGGTGGCGTGTGAACAATTAATATGCAGTGTACTACCGCCCAAAAGGACATCTTTCAGAGCTGAAAGTTCAACGCTGAGGTTTTGTTCGCATGTGGGCGTTTTTAAATCGTGGGCAGAATTGCCACTTTTCTGCCTGCGATTTCAATACAGTCTGCTGAAATGACAAATTGTGGAACCTTGTGTTCAGTTGCCATTCATTTTAATGGCACCTGAAAATGCGGTGCGGTTCTGCCGCGAACAGTGTCGCCAGAAAGTTCAGGAACTTCTTTTGGGTGATGCGCTTTGCAGCAATTGCAGTGATATTATCACGGCAGAACCTGAGTGCGTTTTCAGGTGCCATTATGATTGAATGACACCTGAACACGGGGTTCTGTGTTTTTGAAATTGAGGGCAGAATCACTGCAATTCTCATGATTCAAAATGCGCATATGTGAATGCATCCTTAAGACTATGTCCAAATGAAGAGTTTTTTTCTCCATGCAGCAGCATCCACCAACAGTGCACCCATTATTGGGGTAAATGTTTTGCACATAACAAAATGTGCAAATGTTTTCCCCCAGAGTTCAGCTTTAAATAAGACCCTTTTATAGTACAAGTATGTATTTCATTATAGCATGCATAGTTACTTGTCCAGTTGCTTGTTAACATTAGTGGGGCTATAAAACCTTTAAACCAATGTGAACGTATAGCTACCCAAAGGAAATGGCCATTATTATTATTATTATTATTATTATTATTATTATACAGGATTTATATAGCGCCAACAGTTTGCTCAGCGCCTTACAATATAATGGGAGACAATACAGTTTAATAGAGGGTTAGGAGGGCCCTGCTTCTTGCAGCTTACAATCTAAGAGGGAGGGTCTGGTAGTACAAAAGGTAAGAACTGTGGGGGATGGACTGGTTGGAAGAGTAGAAGATTCCATTATTAGCTGAGGGCAGGATAGGCTTCCCTGAAGGGATAGGTTTTCAGAGATCGCCTAAAAGTCAGCAGAGTAGGCGATAGTCTGATAAATTGGGTTAGAGAGTTCCAGAGGATGGGGGAAGCTCTAGTGAAGTCCTGGAGATGAGCATGGGAGGAGACATGGGAGCTAGAGAGCAGAAGGTTGTGCGAGGAGCGGAGAGTACGGTTTGGGTGATATTTGGAGACAAGATCGGTGATGTAATTTGGGACAGAGTTATAAATGGCTTTATATGTTAATGTTTTTTGAATTTTATCTGTCTTAATATTCTTTTTATTTTGCTCATCATTTATAGTTTTTTGTCCTAATAACTAATAGAAAAACTCTGCCTTGATCACATTAGAAATGGGACAGCTGTTATGGCAGTCATAAGAGCAATCTGGTTTAGTGAGTAGCGGGGAGTATGAAATGGCTGAGTAAACAGATTTGTTCTGACAGCCAGGGCTTGGCTTTACCTCTCATTCAATCTATTTATTTGGCATTACTAAAGGAAATAAAATGTTATATGTGCAGTAGAATAAAGCGGACTGCCTCTCTGGTGTCCTAGTGATCACATGGAACAGATTTGGCATATTAATGAAGGGACCGTTCACATTGCAGTTGGCAGGAGGTGGTTAAATATCACTCTAAGCATTTGCAAGCACTAACTGTTTGCTCTGTGCCCCTGGTCCCCCGGAGACTAGGCTACAGGAGAATTGACTCACTGTTTGCTCTTTGGCTTGGCAGGGCTGACTTATGGTAACCAGGTGCTCCGGTTTACTTGAATGCATTGATCTATTTAAACTGCTTGAATAAGGTCTTGCTGCAAAAAAAAAAGCGTTATTTGTTATAAATGTGATCCTAAAGCTTTCAGTTCAGTCTACAGAAAGTCGGCTTGCACACATGATGTGCAGATGGAACATTTGAGCAGCACTACTCATTTGCATTTTTTACTTAGTGGAATCCTCTCTTCGTCATACACAGGGATTCCTGAGACGTGTGCAGTTTTTTTTTTTTTTTCCCTCCTCCTCCTTCTCTCCCTCTAGCCTGGCCCTATTTATTTTTTCTGTTGTACTCAGCATGCAGAGGGAGCCTTGTTCTGCAGAAGTCGCTCTTCTTTCCCCAGCGATCCTCGCTCACAGATGAGCAGGATAAAATGAGAGTAATGGCAATGCTGTAACCTTGCAGCCGTTCAAACCAAGGTTATCGATGGTGTAAAAGCTGCAGCTTTTTTGCTGGATCTTGTTTCAGAGGAACAGGGATGGCTGCTTATGGAAACTGTTATTGTGGGGTAGATTAAAGGCAAATTTAACTCACAATTGGCCTGCATGTTTGCATGGACACACGGCAAAAGTCAAAACGGAGAGGATGTTGATGGGTCCAAGATGGAATTATTTTGATTGAGATGTCTACCTTTTGACAGAGTATTTATACACAGGGAAATTCATAAAGTGTCTTAGACACTTTTTAGAATACTTTTTGTATAAGGCCCCATGTACACGGGACACTTCTGAACGATGGAAACCGACTGCTGGAAAACATAGGTTAAAATAAGTCTTTAGTCGCATTTGCATAACACGTTTATGCGCATTTGCGTTTAGAAGCATTTTTTAAAGATAAGCACAGGAGAACCTACCAAATGTCCAGAATACACTGAAAAGTGGTAAATTATTAAAACTGTTTCAGAGAAATACACAGAGTAGAAGCAGAGACAGCAGTATGTGTTGAGATTGACTTAGATGTGAGTTGCTCATTAACATTTCTTTTGTTTCCAAGGGTGGAAAGGTGTTTGCTGGAGTGGATCATTAAGGCCACCTGGCAGGGGGTCTTCATGAGGAATTTGAGGTGTGAACGGTCATTAACATATATTTTGTTTCCAAGGGTGGGAGAGGTCTGAGGTGTGAATTTGTCATTACAATGTGTGACAAGCTTGGTAGGAACATCCTGTTTTCAGTGTTTTGTCCATCTGACTACCCTGAAAACACTTTGCATGCATTTTTCATGATGAAAAAAGGCTCTGGACAGCATTCAGGAACTGGAAGAGTTAAAAAATTTTCAGACACAAACGCTCATAAACGCGATTTGCCACGTTTACAAGCATTTTGCGTTTGAAAAGCTGATAAAATCAGCTGCTGAACACAAGTTTTCTGCATTCAAAAAACGATTGTAAACTCAAATACCTGTAAACAACTGTAAATGACTATGTGTATGTGGACACATAGGAAAACATTAGGGAGAGTTCAGGGGCTGCTGAATAAAACACTGAACAGCTCCTAAATGTGCGTTTATCAGCTGCAGTGTACATGAGCCCTAAAGGTGTGTAAATTTGGGGCCAAAGCTAGATGAGATTGGAGTGTTCATTCAGATACTCCCATCCTCGATGCGGAGGAGTTTCATCTTACCACTGTAGCTCTCACACAGTGCAGCAATGGAGGACTTTTAAATCCCTGATGGGGATTCATAGATACTAGTTCCTCATCGGGCTTCTCTCCTTATGAATGACAGCAGGCAGTGGGCTGATCCATAGCCAATGGACAGCCTGCTATTGGTTGTAGAATCTGCCCACGTCTTCTGTCAACTACAAGGAGATAATGAACCTGATGAGGAACTAATGTGTCTGATGTTCCCTTCAGGCTCTGCCACTGTTGGCATCACTGGTTGCTAGGAGGCTCTCAGCTCTGAAGCATCCTTGATAACCAGTGAAACTTAGGACGAGGAGGAGAGAGGGTAGCGGCAGAAAATATGCCACTTGGATACACAATGTACAGACAGGCACTTTGCCTTAGAGCTGGTCTTAATTACCTCCGAACTGGGTGTAATTTTTTAATTTGGTGCAGTAATAGTACCACTTTGTAAAAGTAGCACTATTAAGAACTACCGGAATCTACCACATGTTTTGGTAGAGCTACCAAAACTAGCAGCAGGGATTGTATAATCTGGCACAGGCCATTTTCAAGTGGAAGACAAATCAAACTCGAAGTTTAAATCTACACCCACGCCTATTCTATCTTCCTTGTAAAAGAAACCTGCCTATACTCGCCTTTTTCTTCAGCTGGAACTGGGACCTTAGTCAAGGTAGAGGGAATTATGAACATTTCCAAATTCCAGTGCATATTGGCACAAAACCTTCAGGCTTCATACATCCAAATCAACAGAGGAATGGCTTCACCAGAGCCCAGACCTGAATCCGATCGAAAATCTGTGGGGTGATCGGAAGAGGGCTGTGCACAGGAGATGCCCTCGCAATCTGACAGATTTGAAGTGTTTTGCAAGGAAGAGTGGAATCAAATCAAAAGGTGCTTCAACAAAGTATTAGTTTAAGGGTGTGCACACTTCTGCAACTGTATTATTTTAGTGTTTTTTTTATTGTTACTTCCCTCCACCTAAAAGATCTCAGTTTGTTGTTCAATTGAGTTGTACAGTTTTATAGGTTACATTAAAGGTGGAAAAAGTTCTGAAACTAGTTATCTTTGTCTCATTTTTTTCATCACAGAAACCTGACATTTTAGCAGGGGTGTGCAGACTTTTTATAGCCACTGTATAGACATCCTTCCTTTTATAGAATAGGTATAGAAAGAGATTTGCTATTGGGGGCACTCAACTGGAGGAAGGAGCCAGGACTGCTGATGGGGGACCACAAAAAGAAGAGGATCAGGTTGCTCTTTGTAAAACCATTGCACAGAGCAGGTATATATAATGTGTGTGTGTTTTTGACTTGCCTTCCACTTTAAGGGGCCATACTGCTGGGAGTTTTTGTTTATTTCAGGTACTTATATAGCGCCGTCAATTTATGCAGCGCTTTACATATATATATTGTATATTCACATCAGTCCCTAACCCTCAAGAGGTGTACAATCTAAAGTCCCTAACTCACATTCATACATACATATACTAGGGCCAATTTAGGGCCATGTCTTTGGAGTGTGGGCGGAAACCGGAGTACCCGGGGGAAACCCACGCAGTCACAGGGAGAACATGCAAACTCCAGGCAGGTGGTGCCGGGGTTGGGATTCGAACCAACGACCTTAGTACTGCCAGGCAGAAGTGCTAACCATTTAGCCACTGTGCTGCCCCAATAGCCTTAGTTAAGTTTCTTTAGGGCTTTTTTGAATTCCCCTGAGTAAGAAACGTTGCAGATTTTCATGTTGGTTTGCCCAATGAATGATGAGTATTTGTGAACATGAGAAGTGATCTTTGTTGCACATGTTTTTGACAAGTTGGATCTGTGTGGGTGGCAGTCCATCTCTATGGAAAAGGAGATGATCATTGCTCTGAGCCTGTACTATGTATCTGTATGTTGACTGAGTGAGGAAGATTAAATGTCATGTATCCTAAACTGAACCAACATGTTGTATGCAGATTGTAGAATTTCTTTTGAATGATCTGTGATTGAATACAAAGTAAATGCATTGTTTCTAGAGATCACATTTATAGTTTGTCTATAAATTGTGCCACGTGCCATAGCGTGACCGTTCATTCAAGTTGCACCTACAATGCACTACGCTCACAACACACCCGTAGTGTACAGGATTGAACATTCAGTCCCTTGCCCTGCCAGATCTGTAGTATATAAACTGTTTTACTATTTTTGCCCTTGGGCTTTAACAATTTAAAAGCAAATAAATCATCAACACCGAGCACATTGATTTTTACATTTTTAGATGATTAATATCTTGTCTTACGCTGATAAAAACAGTCAGCAATTTTTTTACTTCGTATAATACTTTTCTATTAGCTCTGCTGAGCAGTGCCAGGATTTACAGTGGGAGTTGCAGTTCTGGCTTCATCAGAACTGGGTCTATTACCAACACCAGTTCCAGTGTTCGATCTCTGCCCCATCACTCTGTTTAACCATTAAACAGGCACAGACAATGGTGGGTCCTTGAAGGTATGTATGACAATGCTCGCCGTGATGAGTGAAAGTTGGTGCCTGGGGAAAATTAGAGACCTGCAGCGGGACTGGTAAACTATCTTTTTGTTTTTTCTCTGCAAAAGAAAACAAAAGAAACAAAACCAAGCTTAAATTTGGAGGGAAAAGGGGAGGTATTGTTTAGCCAAAGTTTCTGCCAAGGGGAGTGCTTATGGCATCTTAGCCCAGGACATGCTTGCCTGTTCTTTTGGGGGCTACAAGAGGGAGCATTCTGGTCCCTAGGAGTGTGATCGGCCAATTGGGTGTGTGTGCTTGGCCATGGGGCACGTCCACTTTTGACGGGCATACGCGCGCATGAGGATCTCATGCGTTTGTAGTGGATGGAAATGGACGTCGGCCATATTTATCCATCAGGAGACCTGGGCACGTTCGTACTCCCCTGAGGGAGAAGAAGTGTTGGTCGAGTCAATCAGGAGCTGCCCTTGGTGGCTCATAAGGTCAGCAATTTGCATTGAGTGTTTTTTTCACCACACTACTTGCATAGCTGTATCTTGCGGTCTTTGTTTAATATTGGAGGTGCACAGATTTTACCCTATATGAAGTAATATCTTCCAGAAAGCGGAGTAGGGGAGGAACAGCAGGAAAGGGCACTAATATGCCGTCGCCAGGTCCTGAGGAACCTAGCCAAATGTCTGCTGTAATATCCTCTCCTGAGAGGCCACAAGCGTCTGGGCAGTCTGAGCCACTGTGTTTATCTGGCATTGTGACTACTACTGGGGCATCTTCCTCGGCATACAGTATGTGACCAAGGATTAGCTTGCTTCAGCCTTAGCGGGGCTAGAGGTTAAGATCGCAGGGATGAATTCAATGGTTTCTCAGGTGACTAAGAAATGGTAGAGATACCTGTCGCTAGAACCACCAATTCTGGAGCAGAAATGGGTGGTACCTGAGGATGAGGAACTGGAGGAAGGCAGGCAGTAGAGTCTGTCTGATCTCATTCGTCCAGGACCTCACTAATATGGTACCATCTGGATTAAGACTACCTCCAATAGAAATCTCTGAGGTTACTTTTTCTTCTCTGGGCTGTTTGTAGCCTCCACATATGAGTACTCAGGCTTTTCCGGTGCATCCTCTTCTGGGGCAAATTATGTATGCTGACTGGGATCACCCAGACAGGGTTTTTGTTCCATCAAAGAGGTTTTCTTTTCTGTACCCCATGGCAGAGAAGTTTAAGAAATGAGGTATGTCTATGGTAGATGCAGCTGTTTCATCCCTGAATAGATCTTTAACATGTCCTGTGGATAATATCCAGGTCTTCAAGGTTCCAGCGAATATGAAGAAACGAGTCTCTCCTTAAGGCCTCCTTCTCCCTGGCAGGTTCTGCAGCAGAGCCAGCAGTGGCAGCTATTGGCATTTATAATATATAAAACTTTTCTTATAAATAAAGAATCCTAAATCTCAAAACACACCCCACTCATATAAACAAATATTCAATAAACAAAAGTTCAATAAATGTCTTGAAAAAGTCTCTTTACTTCTTTTCCACGAAACAATTCTTTTTCTCAACACCCGTACATTCTGATGCCCTTATACCTCAAAAAGAAAAAACTATATATAGTGTCATACCTTTTAAGTAATCAAAACACACGTGCCCTTAACAATGTACCATGCAATACTTGTGAAACACTCCAAAAGGAGGAAAAAATAAATAAATATATATTATTATAAATCTCTATGTCACCAAATCTATAACCAGTGCGACATACCCGTATCACATCCACTATGTGAATCTGTGACACTTATAACACTGCAACTTAGTGACACTGCACTTAATATATGAAGTGATCAAACACACATCCCCAGCCAAAAACGTGATCTCCAACTCCTGTGTAAGATGGATAATTACCCTATATCACCAAAACCAGGGCTTAATATAGGTCTCCTTAGATGTAGAAATCCATCCAATATTAGGTCCAATAGAGTGATTTGACTTCCATTCTCCTCATAAGAAAATCCAAGTTACATATGGTAGATTCAATAAATGACAGCCTTTATTCAACAACTTACATTGCAGTAAGATTACACCAGCTCCTCCTCATCGAGATGTACAAGCAGACTCGGGAACACTAGCCACATGTTCCCACTTCCAAGATGGCCGCGATCGCACTTCCTGTTAACGTCGATGCGTCTGACGTCACGTGTGCCTGACGCGTTTCGTCACTTCCTGTGACTTTTTCAAAGGATAAAGACGTCTGCGCATCAGCCCCTTATATACTGCCCTCCAGCCATGACTAACGTCACAGATCGCCATCTTGGAAGCTGGAAAACAGCCACCCATACCTATCTGCATGCCATCCCACTCTCACCAAATCACATAAAACATTGGGAACGATTCATCACAGATTATCCACCTCTATGTATACCCTATCCCTGGAGTACATGCAAATACTCCTCCACTATACAGAGCATCGCATACAGTATCCCATATCATCAAGTGACAATACACAAAATATATAATACATACACATATACATAATTGTAAATCTACTCTGTCTTCCAATCTCTGTATGATATATACCTCTCTCCATCTATATATACATATCAGTATCCCTATATAATATTACAACAAAAATCCCAATGCTCCCTCTGCTGGTCACAATCTAAAACACCCACAGTTTATTAAAATAGACATAAAATTACAAAAAAAAACCAATCTCGTTAATAACATATTGATATCGATATATAAATATATATTCTCTTTCCCCTCCTCTTAATAGCATATTCATATCTAAATATATCTGACTCCTCTACTCTTTATTATCGGTCACAGTCTCTATTACTATAATCAGATACCTATAATTTATCTCTTTTTTTTACCATCATATTAACTTAAGATACAATACATAAAATTTATCACTAAAATTAATAAATAAAATTCATAAAAATAGTTACAAATATACATCAATTCATTACTAGAACTCCAAGCGATTATTTTCTCACATTTTAAAATCATATTACATTACCTCCATCTGTCCAAATATAAATTTCATAATTTCATATACACTTCCCTCAATAGAAATAGGATTAGTATAATTTTCCTATAGGGTAAATAACATTAGATTAGAACTCATCTAGAATATTTCCAATAAAATCTGATTAAAAATCTGAGATGAAACAGTTCAAATCTAATTCTATATTTAAACCATAAGGCCTCAAAGTATTCAGTTTGTAAATCCAATAGGTCTCATTCTGTGAAATACTTTTTACCCTATTACTACCCCTCCAATGAGCATCCACCATATCTATACCACAAAACTTAATACCCCTAGGGTCAGAATTATGATATTCTTTAAAATGTCGTGAAACACTATGGTTCTTTTTGCCTTTCATTATATTGGCCACATGTTCCTTTAATCTGACACCTAGGTTTCTTTTGGTTCTACCTACATATTGTAATGGGCAAGGGCATTCTAACACATATGTTACATACTTAGTGTCACATGTAATACATTTTTTTTTATATCAGAATTTTCCCCTGTACATACGGATTTACAACTTGTAATTTTCTTATCCTTAATACCTGTTACCCTACAAATCCTACATTTTTTGCAAGGGTAGAAACCCTGTAAGTCAAACATCCTAGTTTTTTTAGGGGGTGAGATGACATTTATTGAACATTTATTGAACTTTTGTTTATTGAATATTTGTTTATATGAGTGGGGTGTGTTTTGAGATTTAGGATTCTTTATTTATAAGAAAAGTTTTATATATTATTCTGTAACCTTCAAGGGTGGAGGTAGATTACTTTTCTGGGTATTTTTTTGGTGTGTGCTTTGTATTTGAGAAATAGCTATTGGCATTTGCCAGAGTCTTACTGACCTTGTCAAATGACTGCTTGGAAGGCCATCGGTGCAGGGGGAATGCTTGGCTGAGGATTTGGAGGATGTTCCATGTGCTTTGTTTTGCGGTTGATGGTCTTAAGGATTCAATTCAGTAAATTTCTCGCTTAGCTTTCTTATCAGTACACACACACAGGGTTGTGTGGTTAAAGAGTTGGCAGAACTCCCATGCAAAAAATTATTGGCAGGTTTTCCCTTTCATGGAGAACAGCTATTTGGGGAAGATTCAGGAAATATATCCAAAAGATCTCAGGGGGATCTTCTACCCTTTAAAAGGAGATCCAAGTGCCCTTCTTTTAAGGTGTCAGGGGCTTCAGTTGCTGGCCCCTCATCTACCATGCAGTCATTTAGCCACACACAGGTCCCAGCCTCCAGGGGTAGAACTCAGAATCAAAAACCAGAGAAGGACCTGGGTGCAAGTCATCCAAGGCAGATTCAAAGACTGCCTCCTTTTGAAGGGGAGCACGCTCATTCGGGCGGGGGGAAGGCTTTTGAATTTTGTTGCTGTCTGAAGGGCTCTAATCCAAGACAAGTGGGTCATTTCCATGATTTCTCTCGGGTACAGACTAGAGTTTCGGGTAACAACCCCCTCCCAGTTTCTAAGATCAAATGTACCAGTGAATCCAGAGAAGAGCTTTGTTACAGGCACTTTATCGCCTATGGTCTCAGAGGTTCTAGCGGACAAAAGGTTTCAGGGGTTTTATTAAACCTGTTCAGTCCCAAATCCAAATAGGGATGTAAGGCCCATTTTGGAGCTCGAGGCTAAATCTGTTCCTAAATGTCCGGTCTTTTCATATGGAATTGGTTTGGTCAGTAGTGGCCTCTTTGCAGGAAGATTTTTTTTTTTTAGCGTCCACAAACATCAAGAAACAAACAAGATACCTGTGCTCAAATCCCAAGAGCTAGTGCATACATTTATCCATCAGGTGCTAAACATCAAGGACGCATACCTACATCTGCTGATATTCATTCCTCACCTAAGATTTCTGTGGTTTGCAGTAGGGGGTTCAGCATTTCCAGTTCATAGTACTACCATTTGGGCTGACCATGGCTGCTAGAGTTTTAACAAAAATTCTTGCTCCGTGGTTGGGGCTGCCCAGAACTCGGGGGAGGGGGGGGGGGTATCTTTCATAGGTTATCTAGATGATCTGTTAAGAAGTCGGTCGGTGCCAGGTCTGAAGCAGCATGTGTTCCTTAAGATGCAGATCCTGGAACAGCTGGGCTGGGTGCTCAACTTCAAGAAGTCAGCCCTGGAGCCAGTACAGAGCCTGGCATATTTAGGGATGGTCCTAGATATGGTTCAGGGAAACATTGCACCCTGAGAAATGAGGTTTACACATTAAAAGCCAAGAGGTATCCTTCAATTCACCACTGTATGAGGTTGCTGGGGAAGATGGTGTCCTCATTCAAGGCTATTCCCAATGCCCAATTCCACTCCAGACCTCCGTGGAAGGCCAAATTCTAGAGTGTATTTTTTTTTAGTACTTTTTAATTAAGTTATTAAAGTGTCACTAAACCCTATATGAAGTAAAGCATGCTTGTTATAATCACTGTGGAACCTAAGGGGTTAATCCTCTGCATTTTTTAAAAACACTGTTTGATTCTGACTTCCCCTTCTTCCAGTGACCCCCTCTTATCTCCTGATAAGACATAAATCGTGTAGTTAAATGCACATGCTCAGTTTGGTGTGTATTGCTGGAGAGGTTTTTTTTTTTGTTTTTTTTTCTTGGGAGAGTGCATGTGCTCAGCGCAGGGCCATCCGGCAATGTCCAGACAGAAGTCAAGGGTCCAGCATCCCCTACAGAAGAATGAAAACTTCACCTATAAGCTTTAACCAGTGTCCGGCTGGACACTCATAGAAGTCATAAGACTGATGAGAAAAGGTATTTAGCAGTTTATATTTACTAAAATAATTGCATTTCCATGTTCTGTGTACTGTAGGAGACCAGATATAGTAAATACAGGGTCATGCGTTTTAGTAACTTTTTAAATTATTTAGTAAATGTATCATTTTTAATGTGGACTTTGATTGTAGCCATTGTATTTTAGAGCAGATGTTAGTGGCATTTTACAAACCTGAAACACCATGCTATGGAAGAGGGAAGACATTAACCTATATCTGTCTGCACTTCTCAGATGTAATGCTTTTAATAATTTATCATTTGACTGTGCCCTGCTTTAAAAGCAAGAATGGCCAGTAAGCACTTTTACAATGGCAAATCCAATTTTGTCATTCTCTGCAGGCAAAAGATAGGAGATTTCAGTAATGCCTACAGTTATCTCCTATTATGTGTGGTGTTTTTTTTTTTTGTTTGTTTTTTTTTTTTATAAATATATACCAGAGTGTTAAATCTTAAACATTTCCTGCTGAAATACAGCTAGATGTGTTTTAAAGATTAAGAGCTCGTTTACACCTGCAGTGGTCTTTGAAGAGTGATCAGCAATGGATGGATTTTCAGAGAACGATACAAGCACAGCTGAAAGCCATTCAAGATATGCTACTGCCGCCTTCTGAATGCATTTGACTGCCAAACAGGGTTTTTGAATGGGAATACAATGCTGCAACCACAAACTTAGCTTTTGGCTCATGGTTGCAGCCCCATTCACTTCAATGGGTCAGTTTGGCAGCAGTACTGCCCGTCGAACATGTCTGAGAAGGATCATTTTTGCCATACTACTAAGCATTGCCTTTGCATCTTAAGGTGGGGGGAGGTAAAAAGTGTTTTGGCTGCCTGTTTTTACTGTCCCACACCAGCCACACATGTAAACTAACACAAAGTGCTTCCTTGCAGTAATGCAAATGTATATGTTTTGGTGTCCCACACAACTGATTAATACAAGCAGATTTAGGGCTCTTTTTCACATGGGCAATTCTGTCTGTCCATTTTTTTCATCTGTCATCCGTTTTTATTCTGCTTCTGTTAGGGTTGTTTTGCTTTTTTTTTTTTGGGGGGGGACAAGTCTGCATTTTTGTTCCATTTTTTGTCAAAAAAAGAATGTAAATGGATGAGAACTAAACAGAAGATGGATGCTAACTGAATCCATTTTTTTTTTTTTTAAATAAAAATGTGACTTAAACTCCCTGGAGGTATTCCCGAGTGTAGCTCGGGGTAAAGTTTGAATACCACAAGCGGTAACCCCGAGCTACACTCGGGCTTACCATGCGGCGCTGCTCCGCAATCCCTCGATCACTTACCTTGTCCTGTGCTCCTGCGATGTCCCTCCTGCAGTGTCCCCTGTAATGTCCTCCAGTGGATACCGGCATCTGTCATCTGGGTTCCATCCCCTGCGACGTCAGGACGTACGGGGACAAAACGGCAGAAAATTTGGAAATGACAAAAAGTGACATTCACTAAATTCACTAAAATCAACATGGTAAAACATTACTGTATCAAACCATTTCACATACATTTTGTCCCGAGTGCTTTGTCCTGTGCCCTGCCTGCATTATTACTGTTCTTTCTGCCTGGAAACTAAGAAATGTCCATGGCGTCAAAAAGCGTCCCTTTAGGTCAAAAGTGGTTTTAGACCAGCTAGAGAACAGCGATCGTAAATTAGAACTACTTGCAGAATTGAGTGATAATGATTTGTGGGGAAATTCGTCATCAGACACTGAAAACGATTTGGCGCTATATTTCAAATTTCATTGTTTTTGGTTTGATTGTATTATTGAATTAATTTTTGATTATTAAATTTATAATTTATGATTTCGTGTTTAAAACTTTCATACCCGGGATGTTTACTAGACTCTTGTTCGGACAGATTTCAGTGAGGTAGTCCTAAAAATGACAGGCCTACAATAAAAAAACATATTTCCATGCAAAAAAAGTACCGCTTTGAGCACAGAAATATGGACATAATCAGACCGCTAGGGAGGTTAATGGATAACACCTGTATGAAAGGAGGGAGTGGGGAACAGGGCTGACCAGCACTCTGCGGTGAACCCCTCTGACACCAGATGAGTCATGGTTGTTAGACGCCGACTCCTTGACGACTAGCTATAATAAAATACATTCTTTAAATATTGCATGTCTGGACCACTTATTTCCTTTTAGTGAATTGACTTTAACACTGTTTTTATGCAGTATTTACTAAGCATTTTGCTTTGAGGTAAATGCTGGATAAAGGGATAGCGAATCGACATTTGTATCGTCACATGCGGTATTTGAAGGAAAATGTGTCGGATCACCTAAATACCACATGCAATCTGCTTTAGTGAATTCAGCCAACAGTATTGAACCTATTTTTTTCCATTTATTTATTTATTTATTTTTTTAAAAATGAAGATTTCTTCACATTCAATAAATGAACAAAATCCACCTAAAAGGAAATCTGCATAAATAACAATGGGGTCAATTCACTAAAGGTTACCTCATGCGTTAACATGGTCATGTGACTCATTTTCATAAATTATCGCATGCAATCAAATGCCCAATTCACAAAAACATTAAGTGTTCTTGAACGCATGTGCAGGTAAATATCGCAAAAACACACGTGGTAAGCTAACAATACTAACTCGGCAACCCTAAAATTAAATTAAATAAAGTAGTACTGCAATCACCCTTAAAAGAAAAAACACACTTTCACCTTTGAAAGCAAATACAATATTCAGCTTTTTCCTTTCCCTATACTCCCAAACCCATATATGAAACTCAGACAAATAATCAAAGTTCCGAAATGACAAAATAAATAAAATAAAATGTCCAAAAATTACATAAACGTCAAATCAATAGTCCACCAAAAATATCTTCATCCAATGTGTATGAACATTCAATATTCAATCCAAACCTCGTGATACCTCAAAAAAAAAAAGATAAAATATAATAGTGCCCTACCGTCTTAAAAAAAAAAAAAAAAAAAAAAAAACCTAAATAAATATACCTACAATATAAATATATTTAATGCAAACCATAAATATGTGCACCAAATTTTACTCAGATTTAACTGGGAATAACACGTGAATCATGCAAAATCATTTAGTATACACTCCAACAAGAAGTAAAAATTTTGTGAAAATAGTGGGGGGGGAAAAAAAAAATATATTTTTTATATATATATATATATATATATATATATATATATATATATATATATATATATATATATAATGTGATAATCTAAACACAAAAAGTGAAACTAATTCAGTGAACACTACAATGAATACAGTGAACACTCCGTGACCACCTCCACATAGTAAGATTAAACACAATTACCCTCGGGGAGTAATAACAAGCTTCTCTGGCTATTCCTGGTATATATAGCAACCACTTCCACGCTTTGCTTCATATAAGTTGTTAATCTTCCATATACCTCATATAGTAAAAAAGGAGACTTATGTAGCATATATGTTAGAGTATAAAGACATTTAATGTAGTATCTTACATTGGAGAATAGTAAAATCAGCTTTTAGCCAGACAAACCAGCCTCTGCAGCTTCCTTGTATCAGAAACCATGCTTTCCAGAAACCAAAATGGCCACTTCTGGTTTAGCGTGATCACATCAGACGTCACGTCCACTGACGCGTTTCACCACTTCCGGACTTCTTCTGAAGGGATCTATATGAGGTATATGGAAGATTAACAACTTATATGAAGCAAAGCCTGGAAGTGGTTGCTATATGTACCAGGAATATCTAGAGAAGCTTGTTTTTTTTTTTTTTCTTTTTACTAAGTTTTCACTTCTTGTTGGAGTGTATACTAAATGATTTTTGCATGATTCACGTGTTATTCACAGTTGAATCTGAGTAAAATTTGGTGCACATATTTATGGTTTGCATTAATTTAGTATATTATACAGTATATATGTTTAAGGTATATATATTTTTTTTAGAAGGTAATGCACCATTATAGTTTATCCTATAGAAAGTTAAAAAATTGCGCTATTTTTACCACCAGGGTACGCTGTCAGTATCACATGCGATAGTTTTTCAGAGCTGGTTGTTAAGGACGCCGGCCACTGAACCCTTATCAGATGACTCCTCAGCTGTCATTGGGTTTCCCAATGACCGCTGAATTGCTGGAAATTATAAATAAAAAGGCATGGGGTCCCCTCCTTTATCCATACCAAGCCCTTCGGGTCTGGTATGGACTTTGAGGGAAACCCCCACACAAATTAAAAGAAAAAAAAGTAAAACATTGTGGGGATCTCCCCCCAAATCTATACCAGACCCTTACCTGAGCATGCAGCCCAGAAGGTTAGGAAAGGGGGGGGGGGAAATGAGCGCCCCCTGAACCATACCAGGCCACATGCCCTCAGCATGGGGGGTGCTTTGGGGCAGGGGAGACAAGGGCCTCTAACCTGCAACCCTGGCCTGTGTTTGTGCTGGTCTGCAGGTGGGGGGGAGGGGGCTTATGCTTATCAAAATCTGGAAGCCCACCTTAATGAAGAGGCCCCCCGATCCCGCGACCCCCCCATATGTGACTGAGTATGGGGTACCATGGTACTCGGTGTAGATTCATCATCAATCACAATGCTTGCTGCCCCCGACCCATAAAAGGGGAAAAAAAAACCTGCTCCGCTCTTGGCACTGGCCCCTGCTGTCTAATAGCTGAGCCGGCCTAACCAGTCTTAAATTTCTAAGGGGCGGGGCCACCCAGCGATGTCCCCCAGCTGACCCTGCCCCCTTGTGACGTTATCTACCCAGCATGCCTGGGTCAATAATGTCACAAGGGGGCAGAGTCACCCGGCAATATCACCAGGTGGCCCCGCCCCTTAGATATTTAGGAATTGTCAGGCCAGTGGAGCTGTTAGGCAGTGAGAGAAAATGTCAAACGGAGCCTTTTTAAAAAAAAATTTCCCCTTTATCAGGGCGGTGGCAGGCATTGTGATTGACAATGAAACTACATCACAGGACAGTTTATTTTTTATTAATAAAGGACTTCTCAAAGACTGCCTACTGTGCTCGTTTACACTGCACTTTTTGAGTTTTTGAGTAGTGGTACCATTTACTCCATACTCATTCACACAGGGGACAGGATCTTGGGGCCCCCTTGTCAAAGGGGTTTCCAGATTCTGATAAGGCCCCCCCCCCCCACCCACAGACTCCCACAACCATCGGCCAGGGTTGTGGGGAAGAGACCCTTGTTCCCATCATGTTGACAAGGTGCTTTGCGGGGGAGGAGCAAAGCAACCCTCCCCCCTCATGTTGGTTTGGTTCGGGGGGTGCTGGCTTGTTCCCCCCTCACTCAATTTCCTGACCTGCCAGGCTGCATGCACGGATAAGGGTCTGGTATGGATTTTGAGGGAGGCCCGATGTTGTTTTTTGGTGTTGGGGTTTCCCTCAAAATCCTTACCAGACCTGACGGGCTTGGTATGGATGGGAAGGGGGACCCCACGCTGGTTTTTAAATACATTTATAATTGACCGCAATTATTTTTTTTACATTCATCTGTCATCGGGAAACCTGCCAACAGCTGATGAGACATCTGTTGTTAAGGACTCAGGGGCCAACTTCCTTAACAACCACCTGCCATGCGATAAATTACCGCATGAAAATATTTGGTAATTACAGCAAAAACGATATTTAGCGCAAAGTTCTTAGTGAATTGCACATTTAGGAATTGCAAGGTGACTAGACAGGATGTCCTAGCATCTTATATGATTCATGGTTTATATGTAAGTCGTACACAGAAAAAGAGAAGTAGACTTTCCATGTTTAGCAATGATGTGCAGCACCTATTTGATGATTATTTAAATGTCCCAGTTAAGATGACATTTCAGAAGTGCACAGTACTGCATCTTCACTATGACAATCTTTAACTGCTGTTAGGTAGATTAGACATGCGTGACCAGTTTCCTAACCTTTCATTTAAAACAAAATGTCAAGCCTCTCCTGAATCGGGCTATAAGACCTGAAAACTGAGTCCTGGTGCAGATACTTGATGAACTTTTGCTAATACATTTTAGTCTAAGCCCTTTTCCTAACTGGGAAACAGGAGGTGGACTGTCATATAGCCCATCAGCCTACTAAGGGCCAAGCTGTAAAACTGGGTGAATAATGCTCATGTATAAGCAATAAAAACGGTCTATAGATTATATTATTGACATTGCATTCATTTTAGGGTGCATGATGCTGAGCAACCAGTAGGAGCCCCCAAATTCCCCAAATTTAAGACCACCCTGGTCACTGTAAACCACAGTTCTTATTGTATATAGCCGTGTGTGTGTGTGTATATATATATATATTACACACAGTACTGTGCAGAAGTTTTAGGCAGGTGTGAAAATTAATTCTGGAAATTAAAAAAAAAAAAAAAAAGCTTTTAGAAATGGAAGTGTTGCTCATGTATTTTTATCAATTAAAAATGAGTTAAAGATAATGAACAGAAGAGAAATCCAAATCAAATCCATATTTGTGGTGACCACCCTTTGCCTTCAAAACATAATCAATTCTTCTGGGTATGCTTGCATATATGTTTTTGATGGAACTTGGCAGGTAGGTTGTTCGAAACATCTTGGAGAATTAACCACAGATCTTCTGTGGATGTAGGCTTCCTGTGTTCCTTCTTTCTCTTCATGTAATCCCAGACAAGCTTTGTTATGTTGAGATCAAGGCTCTGTGGGAGCCAAACCATCACTTCCAGGACTTCTTGTTCTTCAGACTGAAGATAGTTCTTCATGACCTTGGCTGTATGTTTGGGGTCATTTTCCTGCTGTAGAATAAATCTTTTAAAACATTTTACAGCGTTTTGTATTTTCTCTGTTGTCTAATTTTTAGCCCTGGTGAAAGGGGAGTGTTTCTCCCATCCTTTTAGAAATGTAGGAAATTTCTCTGGGAGTCCAGCTAGACCCCTCAATGAACAATCTGTATGACCAAAAACCACCCATTCTGTTAGAACACATCTCCATAATGTTTAGTGCTCCCACATCACAAAGATTGCCTTTTCCTAACTGGGGGACAAGGGGTGGACTGTCATAGACCATCAGCCTATGAAGTGACTAGGTTGTATAAAACTCGCTTAATAAGGCTCATGTACAAGCCCGCAAATTCTCAGTTAGCCAGTCAGTGGACAGTGGACACCAAATCCCTATTCCCCATTATATTGTTGCTGTGAAAGATGTTAGATTAGTTTTATCAGGGAGCAGAGAGTCTAAAGTTTGTTGTAATTATAGTAGTAGCTCTTCTAGGGTTTTTTTGGCAAGCCATCACCTTTACAGCCAGTCTACAAACGGTCTTTTCATCCTATACATTTCACTATTGTGTTTCCCATTTTGTGTTTACTGATGGCTCTGATGTGAAATTGGGTATTGTCATTTCACATGGCTGAGAGAGAAAATTTGATTTCAGGGTCAAATGCTCCTGACATCCTTAAAAGCTTGGTGACTTCTCATGTATTGGTTGTAAAATCAATATGTTCAGAATGATCTCCTTTTCCTTTTGTCACTGCACAAATAAGGATGAACATACAGGGCTTAAAGGAAAGTTACACTACAAGACATACTAACCTTGACACTTTTGGCAGCCTTAGTACTAGGTACCTGGATTTGTGACAAATATGTATATCGGGCAGAATGAAGTCTGAAATCTTGGTCTGCATACTTTGTTCTAAGTCAAGCAAGTACTGAAACTGTTGGGTAAGCATGACTGACTGAAAGCTAGCATTTTAAGGCCAATTGGTCTGCAGTGGTAGCCTCCATACATTCTTCACTTTAGGGTTTCTTTAAAGGAGAAGTTCACCTTTGGGAACATGTTACATGGTCCACCCGTCTTTTTGATGGAACATGTAACGTGTTCCAAAGCTGCAGCCGTGTCCACGACCCACCCTCCCTTTGACAGTACGGGGAGACGTTTCCCTATACGATCTGTCAGATTTGAAAACAGTCGCACCATTCCGTGATGGATGGGCTTCCATGAATGAATGAACCGCAAGTCCCGACAGCCTTAGCGGCTGTGGGCTTGTAGTTTTCAATGAACTACTACAGTGCTGTGGAGCGCCGTGGTAGTTCATTCAAGCTTCCTGTTAGGATATCTGCTTGGTCATACACCCTGTATGGCTAGCAGATATTCTGACAGGTCTGCAGGAGACCTGCATGGCATCAGTTATCTACTGATCGCAGGTGCAATGCTTTCCAGGCTTCTTTGGACAAAAATAATAAATGCATGTTTTTTTTATCTGCAAAAAAAGTGCATTTATTTATTTTTGTTCAAAAGGTGAACTTATCCTTTAAAATAAAGTTGGAAAATCAAGGTGACCTTGCTTTTTGCAACTTGGAATGTTTAAACAGATTCGAAATAGCAGATTCTCCCAGCCTAATTTACAAAATCTCCAATTACATTTTCTAATACATTTATTACCACTATTGTGGGAAAATTTGCAAATCTGTATGAGAATTTGAATACTGAAAATATGGAACAATATGTATGTAAAAATATGCACCACTTTCCTAAATACACAATATTCTGTAGCACAATTGTGACATCAATATGTATATTACATAGGAACTCCACAGATCATTTTGCTATAATCCTTTTGTATGTTTTATATAAAGGTTTTGTTTTTTTTTTGGTTTTTTAGAACTTCCAGTCCACTGGCAGTTTAAAGTGTTACTAAGCCAACAACCGTAAAATCAGTCTGTATATGCAGTAAAGCATGCTGCTTGTTCTCACTGTGGAACCTAAGGGGTTAATTCTCTGCTCCTCCTCTTCAAATGTCCACATCTTATTTCCTGATAGACTACGGTTCAGTCTGTCTTTTCTTCACATGCTCAGTTTTTAGTGTGCATTGCTAGAGGTTTTTTTATTTTTTTGGGAGCGTTCATGTAATCAGCACTGTCCAGACACAGGTCAGGGGTTCTGCATCCTCCTAGAGCAGAAAGAAAACTTCTCGTACAAGCTTTAACCAGTGCTCTGCTGAACACTGCTAGAAGTTGCAAGAATGCTCTAACTGCTAATGACAAAAGGTATTTAGTTTATATTTACTAAAATAATTGTACATCTGTGTACTGTAGGAGACCAGATATAGTGAATGCAGGGTCCTGGGTTTAGTAACACTTTAAGGGCCCATTCACACTAGGAACTGCATATTAATCACACAAGAACACTGTGTAGTTCCTGTGCGATTACCATGCAGTTCTGTACAGTGCGATTTCACATGGTGTAGTGCACGTTTGGAGTGTCGTTAACTTTGAACTGAGACCCGCAGCAGATCACAAGGCAGTACGATTTGGGATGTGATGTGGAAAGCCGCACTGGAACACTGCTGTCCTGCACTGCGCTTTAGTGTGAACAGGCCCTTACTGCACTCTCTGAAGATCAAATGGTGCAACGTGCAGGTTACAAACTGACAAAACACAGATATCCAGCTTTTATCCCTGGAGCTTCTGCAGGTGAAGTTCTGCCATAGCTGCAGGACCTAATCATGTGACATTCCTATGTACCCTATAAAAACTCAATATATACATTGCAATATCTCTGAAAGTCAAACATACCCAAGGGCTGGCTATGGCCCTTCCATCTAGCAAGAAATTATTGCAATCCTTCCTAGACATTTACACTAAATTCACTGCGTAAAGGAAAAAAATAGTAAATTATGCAAATATTCAACCAAAACTTTTTTTGTATTGCATAGAGTGTGGAAGGATTAGAAGCCCCTCTGGGCTGTTACTGTTATGGGGCATCTGTTTGACTTAGGGAAGGCTAGTACTGAAGTCTGCATTTTTTTGCGGTCTCCCTTCACTTCCTGTTTGATGAAATCATGGTCACGTGCAGTTTTACCCCCGGTTCACATATATGCGGCCATGAGGGCCGCGTTTTTCGCACACACGAGGGCCCATTCATTTGAATGGACTCCCGTGTCCCATGACACAGGGAAGAAGTCCCTGCACTTCTAATGAAAACGCAGCCCGCACAGGAACCTTGGTTCCCAGTACGGTTGCGGTTTCCAGTGCAGGTGGTGGCGTGCTATTAGAACTAATGGCACCTGCCTGCAGGTCCACATTCCTCTGTGCGGGTGGTGCGGCTGCATGGATTTTCATGCGGATCCGCATCGGCACCACCCGCACATATGTGAACCTAGCCTCAGTGAAGGGTATTGTCTGTAAGGGAGCCCTGTATATTAGCAAGTGTACCGTCTTCAAAGAAACCCTGTTTAGTGGTAAAAACGTATAGGTGCTTTAATCCTACCCAGGGGCGGACTGACAACTCATGGGGCCCCCGGGCAATAGGGGATCATGGGGCCCCTGTGTCCTTGCCCAAACTCAAAAAAGCCTATGAAAAAGGTACCAGGGGCATCTCATGGGGCCCCCTACTGACCCCGGGCCCTCAGGCAGTGCCTGAGTTTCCAAATGGTCAGTCCGCCTCTGATCCTACTTCCAACATTTCCATAACCAAATAAAATGGCTGGAATGCATTTGAATTTGTGCTAGATAGACCCTTAATTGTGTTGGCGTCTTGCTCCTAAATCTCCACTATCTTGTGTAGTGGTGGCCATATACCAGAAGTGGTGGCCACTTAATTTACGCAAAAGCTACAGTGCTGTAGGAAATGTAATGAAATAGAAAAGTTTTTTTTTGTTTGTTTGTTTTTGCTATTTATATCGAAATGTGTTTGGTGCCTCAGGAAATGCCTTTAAATTGGACAGAATAGTCATGTAAAATCAAGAGGCAAGCACAACCTGCCTAGCTGGCATGGCTGCAGAGCTTTAATTTGACTAACAGGAAACACCTTTGCCGGATCCTGGCCCTGATCCAGCCCTAGCTTGTGCAGTATTGATTGAATAGAGTGGTTGATGAAGTTTATGATTTTGTGGCATTGTATTGATTTGGTTTTATCTTTAGCACACCAGTTTTCAAATATGCAGATGTGTTTTCATACACCTGTGAATGAATATTGGGGCTGATCTTTGAAAACTGGAGTGATTTAGTGTTTTCCATAGCAATCAATCTATTGTCACAATGAAATCTCCTCTAAAAAGAACAGCAGGACAATGATTGCTGATAAACAGTTGTGGTTGATGCAGATATCCTAAATACAGTAAAATAGGGCCCAATTCACTAAAGGTTACCACATGCGAAAACACGGTCATGTGACTCATTTACATAAATGATTGCATGAGATAAGAGTCAATTCATCAAAGTAAAATATCGAATGTGAGGTAAGTACTGCACATTTGTTAACCGCTTTACCGCCGCCCTATAGCAGATCTACTGCTACAGACCGGCAGGGGTGCGCAAAATCACATGTGTATATATACATGGTTTTGCACTTCCGGGTAGGGGGCGGGTGCGAGCACCCTACCCACGCTGCTATTTGCGGCCTCGGCTGTCAATTTTATTTATTTTAGGGACTTATATAGCGCCGTCAATTTATGCTGCGCTTTACACATATATATTGTACATTCATATCAGTCCATAACCCTCAAGGGGCGTACAATCCTAAGGTCCCTAACTTACATTCATACATACACATACTAGGGCCAATTTAGACAGGAGCCAATTAACCTACAAACATGTCTTTGGAGTGTAGGAGGAAACTGGAGTACCCAGAGGAAACCCACGCAGGCACAGGGAGAACATGCAAACTCCAGGCAGGTGGTGCTCGGTCCCGACTGTTCATTATTCGCAGGCACCCGGTAATCGAACAGGATTACCGACGGAGGGAGAGAACTGTAGGTAAACACAACGGTTTTCTCCCCTGTCAGCTCCTGCACACTGCTATGCATGGCTTTGCATTGCAGAGCCATGCATAGCAGTGTGCTTACAGTGAAGCACACATACAGCACACTGTAAAACAGCACACAGTTAACCCTTTGATCGCCCCACAGATAACCCTTCCTGCCCAGTGCCATTACTGTAGTACAGTGTCAGCACTTTTTATTAGCACTGATCACTAGGGATGTCAGTGACACCAAGTCTGTTCCCCCTCCCCCAGTGTCAGAATGCCCTCCGCAGTACCGCAGTCCTGCTCTAAGTCGCTGATTGCTGCCATTACTAGTAAAATTTAAAAAAGAAAAAAATCCCAGTGTGTGTATCTATACCGCCATTTGTAAATGCTATAACTTTCATGTAAACCAATTAATGTACACGTATTGGAATTTATTTTATTTTTTTTTTTGTAGCAGACATGTAGCGGAATACATTTTGGCCTAAATTTATGACGAAATTTGATTTTTAAAATGTTTTCACTTGACATGTTTAATAGCAAAAAGTAAAAAAATATTTGTTTTTTTTCTCAAAATTGTCTTTATTTTTTTTTTTAATAGCTCAAAAAATAAAAACTACACAGACTATCAAATACCACCGAAAGAAAGCTCTATTCAAGGGAAGAAAGAGCGCAAATTTCATTTGGGTGCAACGTTGGATGACCGTGCAATTGTCAGTTAAAATAACAGTGCCATACTGCAAAAAATGGCCTGGTCAGGAAGGGGGGTAAATCCTCTAGAGGGCAAGTGATTAAAATGATGAAAAAAAAAAAATCATTAGTCCTCATGCACACTGGATGTTTTTACAGCTGGTGTTTTTGGCTTTTGGCATCTTTTTTTATTTCCTACAGCCAGTAAACTTCCCATCATGTTATCCTATGTGTCCATGAACATAGACTGTAATCAGCATTTTTTGGCTGGAAAAAAAACTCAGAACTAGTTGGTTTCTAGAGAATTTTTTTTAGCTGTAAAAACGCTCCAACGCTGAAAAACGTGGTAAACCGCTGTAAACCACAGCAAACCAGCATTTTTGGACTTTTTTTGAGTAAAAAAAATTTTGAGGAGTTAAAAGAACACTAAAAAACGAAAGTGCAGAAATACACGGAGAATACGCAACAAAAAAAAAGCCGGAAATGCAGCAAAACTCCGCTAAACGTTAATGCAAAAATGCTGAAAAACTCATGTTTTTAACGTGACCATACAAAACAAAGGTTACCAGCGTTATTAACCACTTCCAGTCCGGACACTTTCACCCCCTTCCTGTCCGGGACAATTTTCAGCTTTCAGCGCTATCACACTTTGAATGACAATTGAGCCGTCATGCAACACTGTACCCATATGAATTTTTTAGCATTGTTTTGAGAAGCTTTATTTTGGTGTTTATTCACCACTGGGATTTTTATTTTTTTTTGCTATGTAAATGAAAAAGTCTAGAAATTTTGAAAGTGTTTTCATAAAATTTTGCAAATAATATTTCATCATAAATGTTGGCCAAAATTTATTCTGTTTTTCTTTTTAGTAAAAACAAATAACCCAAATTAGTTTATAACCAAAAATTATTATAATTTTTAAACTTTTTTTTACATTTTTTATTTTCATTTTTTATAATTTTTGTTTTTTTTAACACTGATTGCTTTTACACCCATAAAGGCTGTAAAAGCAATCATCTCTCCTTCTCTCTGGCTGCATTATTTTCAATATCAATGCCAAAATGTCACAATTTCTGCCAGGGTATGTAAACTTGAGCACAACTGTATACAATGTATCATTAAAAATGTTCTCCTCTGAGCTCAGGAATGAAAATCAATTGTAACATTTCATCAGAGGGAGATCATTTTTGAATGAAAGCACACTACAATGTTTTAATAGTTTCCAGTATTGATGTGTACATTCTGGTGCAATGTTAGCCTGTGAAAAAACACCAAAAATAAGGCAATATTTGAGTGCTAAATATTGCAAAACATAAATATTTAATGCATTCGGTAAATATCACTTTTTTTATTTAAGTTATTTTAACTCAAAAGTGCATGCTGTATTTATCTTGGTGAATTGACCCCCTTGAAACTGCCTAGGATAAAATGTAATTTAGAAGTGTACCTTAAAAGTTTCAGTAGATTAAAAGATATAGTAGATATAAAATTGCACCCAGTTTTCCTGTTGTGTATCCATTAATAATCCTTATATACTTTATAGAGAACCTGTGCTTTGTCTATGCAGCGCAAATCAGCATGTTCACTTTAATGCGGTCCCCTATTGCATTTACTTTCCTTTCCCTTTTGCTCTTTTACCACTTTATTCTTCTTTGTGAGAGGCAAAAAAAGCCCTTTGTGATAGCGAAGACAATAAAGCTGTACATATTATTGTAACTGCATCAAAACAAAAGTGTTGCGCTGTATGAAAAAATACACAAATATATGTACCTAAAAAACTGAAAATTATCAGTGAATAAAAGTGAAGTGTAATATGATACAGCCCATAAGTATGACCAACATTCACTACATATCAAAAAAATTTCTATAAAAGTAATAAAATACGTGCAGTCATTAATAATGGTGATTAAACAAAGTCAATTTAAATGAAAGTCCTTAATGGAATAAAAGACCTCCAAATTCAGTGCACAAGAAGGAAAGAGGTGCTCAGTGGAATGAATGACCACCCCCAATGCATGTGAACTGCAGTCCTGGGTAGAGTAACAACCAAATGTGGGGGGAAAAAAAGACATCCACCAGAACTAAGATCAAAAAGGCATGCAACAAAAAGTACTCCAAGGAAAACCTATCTCCTCCTCTCAGGGCTGGTACGTGGCCATCAGTGTTATGTCCTGAAAACCGAGCTCGCCCAAATAGATGTACATAGTGTAGGAATTTATTCAAAATCGTAACAAACATACAATCTATGTGGAGTTTAAAAAGCTGCGGCCACACTACCTAGTGGGTCTGAGAACATGTCTGTGTGTGCACAAAATGCGCCAGTGGAGCACATGCGCTGACGTCATGATGCCGAGTCCATGTTTTTTGGTCCGGCAGCCATCTTTGTGTGCGGTCACAGCTTTTTAAACTCCACGTGGATTGTATATGTTTGTTTCGATTTTGAATAAATTACTACACTATGTACATCCATTTTGGGCTCTGTGTGGTGAGCTCTGTTTTTCAGGACATACCACTGATGGCCACGCACCAGCCCTGAGAGGAGGAGATATGTTTGCCTTGGAGTACCTTTTTGTTGCAGGCCTTTTTGATCTTCGTTCTGGTGAGTGCATAGTGGTGAAGGATCTCATGGATGTCTTTTTTCCTCGCATTTGGATGTCACTCTACTCTACCTAGGACTTTGGTTCATATGCATTGAGGGTGCAGTCATTCATTCCACTGAGCACTTTTTTCCTTCTTGATGCAATAAAAGACCTTCAAATTCAATGCACAAAGACTTTTCATGGACTGTTTAGTCATCATTATTAATGCTTGCACATTTTATTACTTTTGTATTCATTTTTTTTATATGTAGTGAATGTTGGTCACACTTATGGACTACTATATTATATTATATTACACTTCACTTTTATTCACTGATCATTTTTCAGTTTTTTAGGTGGATATATTTGTGGATTTTTTTCATATAGCGCAGCACTTTTTGTTTTGATGCATTTATTGTGATATGGAGTGGGTTCACCATATGTGCTAGCTGCTGCTAGTTTTTCTTAGCGCTCACTATATATAGTTTGTTCTTGATATTATTGGAACTACTTGATATAATCCAAAAGAGGCTCTACTACTCCGACAATTGCAGTGATCCCACTTGTATGTATTTGCTGTTTGTACCAGTAGGAGGACCCAGGAACAATAGAGCACATTTTTTTTGTCTTTCCTAAAACACACTGGAGCCAACCTTGGACCTAATCTAGCTTTTTTTTTTTTTTTTTTTTTTTTTTTTTAAGTTCTCATCTAGCAAGGTGAAAAAGATACAATGTATTTTTCTCCTTTCAAGAGGAGAAATAGTAGCAGAAGGCTGTACAGTTACTAGTTACATAGTGTACGGTCACTATGATTGTGATCAAGAGTCTGTCCTTCCAGGTCCGATCGTTAGTACAAACTGTCGATGACAGCTGGATCTTTGTGCTGGGGCACTGGCAGGAAAGGATGAGGTCAAAACTTGCATTTTACTAATTTTTTTTTTAATCTTTTGATTCCTTTTAAAATTAACTTCTTCCTTATGTATAGCTTCATCATATACTCAGTTTGTATTAGGTTCACTTTTAAGCAAGAATTAAAAAAATACCCAATTTGCTATGAAGACCCTTTGAGAACCTATGTTAATTAGAATTTAAGTGTAACCATCTCAAGGTGAGTTCGTCTGGATTTGGAACGTGTCCCGGAGTGGCACACTTAAAAACTGT
Source organism: Staurois parvus (assembly GCF_062004578.1). Taxonomy (NCBI): domain Eukaryota; kingdom Metazoa; phylum Chordata; class Amphibia; order Anura; family Ranidae; genus Staurois; species Staurois parvus. The sequence goes on from NW_028317890.1 coordinate 2,020,030, forward strand.
ACTCCTAGAATTCACTTTGTTCCTTGTTTCCTTATTCGTGTCGACCTGAGGATTTTTAATTTTATACAGTTTACTAATGCTTTACTGAAGTGTGAAAGCCCTCTAGTTCTTTTGTGCGTGTGCCAAAATTATATTGGCAGAGTGATTCGAGCACTTCCAATCATTACACTTGATTTCTCATGTCTCTTGTTTCAAAAATTGTGTAGTCTGCAAAAAATAAATTAGAGCTTTCCTTGAATTAATAATGAAATTGACTGCTGCCCTTACTAATGCTGATGGTCTTAAAGCCCAACTGCAGCCTAAATATGTGTTTTGTCTTGGAACTTCTGTCAGGTTTTCATTTGGCCTGTATCCCAATTGGGAAGATTTCCCTTGACTTCTTGTTGGGATAAGAACTGAAACAAATGAAATAATCCCAATGGCTTCACAGATGGTCATTAAAATATTGACAGATGTATTTACTTTTCTCATGTTTACCCAAAACCTAAAAAAATTTGGTTGGCTTTTGGCTATTTTTAATGGGGGCATACTTCTATCTAATAATAAATGTTACTCTTTAATTTGCCTCCTCCACATTTTCCCCACCATGTTTCCCAACACTTCTGCCATCATTTTCTATTCTTTGGGATTTGGCGAATTAAGTCTTCCACTATTTGCAGCCATTGATCATGTAACACCCTGCACATGCTCAGTGAAGTTTAAATTGTCATGGCACCTGGCTTCTACTCAACATCTTTCAGCTAGTGGCATGTGCACTACACTGACATTTCAGTGTAACTGGGTGGTGTTCCCTCTGTGTCATGTATCAAAGTAGAAATGGGGAATAATGGCCATTCTACCACAATTTTCAAACCACTATGGACTCCTCATTGCAAAATAATAAATATATATATATATATATATATATATATATATATATATATATCTATATATATATATATATATATATATATATCTCCTAGGTTTTTCACTCCCCGGGACCAAAAGGGGGCCAGAGCAATGCCACAGCCTTCTCAGTCAAACTGCGACCTCCTGCATCATTCACTTTCCCCAGAAAACATCACTACTAACATCGCTACCCATCTTGACTGGCATTACCTTAATGGCCTCAGATGGTAATAACGCCCACTCCACTTGGATCAAACCACTATATCCACAAGATTTAATGGGGGGGGGCTAAGGTGGGCATGCTAGCAAATTTTGTTTTTATTTTGTTTTTTTTCTACGTTTGTTCTGCGTAAGGCAAGAATCTGTCTGCAATACCAACATACAAACAATTGTAAAGTTAAAAGGAATACACGTGTCCAAAGAAAGCTATCTCCCTTGAGCCTATCCCTTAATTCTATTGTTGTAGAGACTTTCACTTAGCCCATTTAGGACAAACCACAGCACCACCTGCCTGCAGTTTGAATGTTCTCCCTGTGCCTGCGTGGGTTTACTCCGGTTTCCTATCACACTCCAAAGACATGCTGATAAGTTAATTGGCTTCTGTCTAAATTGGCCCTAGTATGTGTATGTATGAAGGTAAGTCAGGGACTTTAGATTGTAAGTCCCTTGAGGGTTAGGGACTGATGTGAATGTACAATATACATGTAAAGTGCTGCGTAAATTGACAGCGCTATATAAGTACCTGTAATAAATAAATAACATGGTATGTAAATAGACCCCCAGACATTTCTTCTGTGCATTTCTATGCCACTCTGTTGGAGTCTTCCCTAATGCTTCTGCTTTTGATGGAAATCTTTTGACTATACTGTCAGTTACAGGAATGCACTTAACTGAATCTAGGCTACAGATGTGCAGAGCTGACAACAGGCTAAAGCCTGATGTCACAGAGCTGGTCCAGGTCGTGCAGGGATCCCGACAATGTTGGGATCTGTCCAGATGCCTGTCTGGCAGCTGGCTCAGCCTTTCAACATGCCACTGAGAGCCTGAGCCAGCCACTCGCGCATTCTCCCCCTCCTGTTTGCACTGGAGGGGCAGAATACAGAGCAGTGACTGATAGTCACTGTTCTTTGCTCAAAGCTGACTGAGAACTGAGAAACCAGTGGTCTTTGATCACTCAGTGCTCGGTGTAGAGTCGGCGGCGGGCACCATACTCAAGTAAGCAAGTATGAATGTTTCGTTTAAATTTTTTTTTTTTTAAGCTCTGACACCATCCAACGAACAGCCTGCACAGGTTTAGGACTCGGCACTCTGACACAGGAATGGTATCTTTGTAGTAATGTGTGAAATCTCCATATTAAAGTAGCCCAGTACCTTTGCAGTGTTGACTTTTTATAAATGATTGTCTAAATTTTCATCAGTCTTCAATAGTCCTCATACAAGACTGTTGTATATCATTTTCGTGTTATCACTTATTTTGTTGTTGATCACTCCTGTGGTTGAGAGTAAGATCCAAAACTGCAGTATGTTTGTCTGTGATAAGAGATTAGGCACTGGCAAGAATACACACTTCCTGGAGCTTGGTATGTGATGTCTCATACAGAACTACATCTGCAGTGATCGTTTGCTACACGAGCAACCATTATATGATTTTTATGTTTTGCTAGATCTACAGTTCCATCTCTCCTTTTAATGCACTTCATGGCTTAGATCACTCTTTTAGCCAAATGAACATAAACAAGTTGGCAGTTTAATTGTAATGAGAAAAAAAAATATTTTTACACTGTTCAGTGTGTGTATAAAGGTGGTCTTTTCCATTAACTATAGCATATAGTAGGCAGTGGGAATGGGAGAGGAGCTAGAAAAGGTCCAGTGTAACACTTATAAATTGGGACATCAGTTAATCCAGGGCTTAACAAATTTTCTTTTAATCTAAGAGCTAGCTAAAAACATTAGGAGCCAATGGTTTGTTTTGTGTTTTTTTTTTCTCTTAGCATAGCAAGGGTTGTAGGCGCTCCGGGCAAGGCAACTTTTGGGCGTCAAACTTCACGCGATGCGATTTGTCACCTGTCAATCACAGCAAAAGCACATCATTTTCAAACTCAGATTCGTATCACAGGCTAGATATTTCCAATTGAGGTGGTTCACACACATACGATCCACTTGCTTTGCATTTTGAGTGCCATTACGTAAAGGGTCCTGTGAGAGTTTATAGCGATGCATTCCACTAACAAATGCTAGAGTGGAGTGGCATGCATTGATAAGTGTTCACAAAGGATTGCTATTGACAGGAGTTTTTCGAAGTCTATTGGAGGCAATTTTGTATCGAAGACTATGGGAGGCAGTGTGTGAACCCAGGCACCATGATGCAATTTCTAGTCAGATTTGTCAAACCCCGAGTTAATCTATGCTGGCAGGGAGGCAAAGATCTTAAGGCCTTTTCACAAATTCCTATGTGCATTAATGTACATTGAATAAGGTATCTCAGGTGTTTCACATTAACAATGAATGAGCCTCAATGCATGAAAAAACGCGCTTGCACTATTGTTTGCATTTTCTTTACATCTATGCATCTCTTTACATCTGTGCATTGCAGAGCTCCTTATTTTGGGGTGTGTTGTGCTCACTGTGTGTTAAATTTAAAGTGGTGATGCACATATACGATATGTTTTTGTGCATTATGGTAATGGTGTGAATGAGGCCTTCATACATACACTATATTGCCAAAAGTATTGGGACACCCCCTCCAAATCATTGGATTCAGGTGTTCCAATCACCTCCATGGCCACAGGTTTATAAAATCAAGCACCTCGGCATGCAGACTTCTACAAACATAGGTGAAAGAATGGGTCATTCTCAGGAGCTCAGTGAAGTCAAGCCTGGTACCATGATAGACTGCCACCTGTGCAATAAGTCCATCTGTGACATTTCCTTGCTACTAAATATTCCACGGTCAACAGTGATATTATAACAAAGTGGAAGCAACTGGGAACAACTGCAATTCAGCCACGTGTTAGGCCATGTAAAATGACAGAGCAGGATCAGTGCATGCTGAAGGTCACAGTGCTCAATAGTCGACAACTGTCTGCAGAGTCAATAGCTAAAGAACTCCAAATTTTGTGTGATCTTCAGATTAGCCCAACAGTGCACAGAGCTTCATGGAATGGGTTTCTATGGCCGAACAGCTGCATCCAAGCCTTACATCACCAAGTGCAATGCAAAGCATTGGATACAGTGGCATAAAGCATCCCACCACTGGACTCTAGAGCAGTGGAGATGTGTTTTCTGGAGTGACGAATTGCGCTTCTCTGTCTGGCAATCCGATGGAAATGTCTGAGTTTGGTGGTTGCCAGGAGAACGGTACTTGCCTGACTGCATTGTGCAAAGCGTAAAGTTTGGTGGAGGGGGATTATGGTGAGGCGTTGTTTTTCAGGGGTTGGGTTTGGCCCCTTAACTCCAGTGAAGGGAACTCTTAAGGCGTCAGCATAACAAGACATTTTGGACAATTTCATGCTCCCAACGTTGTGGGAACAGTTTAGGGATGGCCCCTTCCTGTTCCAACATGACTGTGTACCAGTGCACAAAGCAAGGTCCATAAAGACATGGATGAGCTAGTTAGGGGTGGAGGAACTTGACTGGCCTGTACAGAGTCCTCACCTCAACTTGATAAAACACCTTTGGGATGAATTAGAGCGGAGACTGTGAGCCAGGCCTTCTCGTCCGACATCAGTGCCTGACCTAAAAACGCACTTCTGGTAGAATGGTCAAATTTTCACATACACACTCCTAAACTTTTGTGGACAGCCTTCACAGAAGAGTTGAAGCTGTCATAGCTGCAAAGGGTGGGCTAATTCAGTATTCAACCCTACGGACTAAGACTGGGATGCCATTCAAGTATATGTGCGTGTAAAGACAGGAGTCCCAATACTTTTGCCAATATAGAAGTGTACTGTGGTTCTAGATAACCAGATAGCAAGAGCAGCCATATCTTTGGCACTGAACGGTGCTACAAAGAAGGTAAAACTGGTAACCTTCACCATATATGAAATGAAAAAAAGGATTATCCTGCATTGATTACACAACATTATTATAATATATATATTAAAAAAAAGTGCTGCGCAATATGATGCTAACAAACCAATATCACAATGTACCATATAAATTATATAGAATATAATAACGTGTAATCAAAAATTGGAGTCCAGCATTAAAAACCATCAGTCCTTAATAATACACCATCACGTGTATATATATAATTACATTTATATTCTCACATCACATTGCGCTGCACTTTATTTTGATTTTAATTTTTACTGTGTGTGGGAACGCATTTAGTATCAGTAGCAGTATGCTGTGTGATACAATAAGTTGTATTAATTGCGCTAAGGTACACTGGGCACAAAACTTTGTATATTTTTCTAAGGAAAAGCTTTATAGTTGCTACTGATGGGTCTGTTCTGTCTGCATTTAGCAAAATTACACATTGCAGAAAACCTTGTTTGAATTCAATAATCAGAGTTACCGAAAAAAAAACAGTTGTACATTGGTATGGAAATGCATATAAAGCATCTGCATAGAAATGAGCATTATAAAAGAACCTAAACTGTAACAGTCCTTTTTTGTGTGCTTTCTCTTAAGAATATTTTAGCCTAATTTGTCCATTGTTCCTTGCCTAGCGCCGTGTTTCTCAACCTTTTTTTCAGGTACAGCACCTTTTTAAAATTCTGCACAATCTCTAGGCACACCATTTTAAAATGTAAAAAACTAAATGAATAGTTTTATAGAACGCAGCAAAGTCCACACATGTAGGACACCCAACATTAAAGGTGACTTACTCCTAAAAAGCAAATGCACCTTTGCAGGCTAGTACTGACTAGTATGCCAGTGTTTCCCTTCTCCCTCAGTTTTTCTCCCTCACTCAGTTAACGTGACCCCAGTGCTGATGGAGAGGGTCAGGGGAGGGACTAACAAGAAACACCTGACATGCTCCATATCAACCAATGATGTCATCAGTTGTTAGGACACTGGCAGATGGTTGTAACACTGCACTAAAAATGGCTTTTGTGTAACAAAAAGGCTAGTTTTATCAACTTGCTGGCTTGCAGACAATTTTTGGGCAATATTTAGGCACCCTGGTTGATAAAAGGCTGATATGGTATAGCAAACAACTAGACATGAGGTGTGCTGGGAAGATTTGCAGTTGAATAGTGAAGCATATTGCATGTTGCCAAAACTTTGAGATCTCTGGACCTCTCCAGATAAGGGGCCTGAAATCTGCCTGGGGTTCTGTACATCATATACATTTTGGGTTGGCCATATGGCCTGTGTTATAAAAACGAATAGGAAGTGGGTATCTTTCACAGTATATAGTCAACCACTGACTAAATATATATAAAGATGTAAGTAGTTGTTGTTGCATAGGCATATAGGCAGAAATGTCCACTAATAGTTTACTAGAGTGGTCTCCATACTTTCTTTTTAAAAAGAATCCTTTTTGTGTAGCATAATTGTAACCTAGTCATATGGGATTATCAGACATGCTCCCAGGCCATATGATTCATTCCAGTAACTTCTGCAATAATGGAGGACTTGGCTTCATCACAGGCTTTGGCTAGTTTTGATCAGCCTGAGTGTATTTTTTTAATAAAGGAAAGAATGGATTTAAGTGCATCCCAAAGAAATGGCTTCAGTGCATCCCAAAAGGCATTGTGGGCAGTAGAGTCACCATGGGTTTTCTAAAATAACCGCAGCCAAAAATCTATTTTCTACCTCCATCACCCTTTCCCTTACGTAGGTCTTGACGAATAGGGCCTATGTCACCACCTAAGTATAACTTTTTTTTTAGTTTTGTATAGTGGAACACCTGTCATGTTTTTATCTATTTCTGTGTCCCTGTTAGGGAGATTCATCCTCTTTTATTTGTACTGTTTACACTGAAAGTGGAAGTAACATTTTGGTTATCCCTATAACAAAAATATGGGGAAAACCTTCTAATGGGGATGCCAATTCTGGTGACAACCAGGGGTTTCCTTTTTTTGACTATGGGACAGGAAGTGAAGGAAAATCTCCCCATTGAGACACAGATGGCAAAAACCTGACAGGGCTTATTCCCTTACTCTGCCCAAAATGGGGGGGGGAGCTGTGCCTTTTTGTTCTATTACAACGTTCCCTATTTCTCAGATATAGTTGTACTGCAAGACATGTCAGTCTTCTAGGATAAGCTTCTAGGGCTTCCTTGACGCAGCTCTCCTTCACCGCAGGTTTACTGGCATCCAATGCTATGTGGGAGCCGCTTCTAGTGTGATGATTGCTGTGGCTGCCATCATAGCGGTCTGAATTCCTTAGTGTTAATAAACCCAGGACCCTGCATTCACTATATCTGGTCTCCCACAGTACACACAACATGGAAATCCAATTATTTAAGTAAATATAAATTGCTAAATACCTTTTCTCACCAGCAGTTAGAGCAGTCTTGGGACTTCTGTCAGTGTCCAGCTGAACACTGGTTAAAGCTTGTAGGAGGAGTTTTTTCTTTCTGCTCTAGGAGGATGCAGGACCCCTGACTTCTGTCTGGACAGTGATGATTGGTCCTGTGCTGATTGGTCCTGTGCTGATCACATGCACTCTCCCAAGAAAAAAACCTTTCTAGCAATACACACCAAACTGAGCATATGCAGAGTGGCTCTTATCAGGAGATGAGAGGGGGACACTGGCAGAAGGGGAGGATCAGAGAAGTCAGGTTCAAACAACACAATGCAGAGGATTAACCCCTTAGGTTCCACAGTGAGTATAGCAAGCATGCTTTACTACATACACAGACTGATTTTACTGTTGTGGGATTAAGCCACTTAGCAGTTGAATGTCCTTTGTCATATCTGGATTCTACAGGGCGTCTGGCAGCAGTTTGTTTGTATGGTTGTATGGACGTTCAGTCTGCAGGAGTTTTGAGAATTATAAAGCACTTAGTGATGTCTGTCCATGCTGGTAGTAGCCGCAACAGCCCTCCATTGCAGCTGTTTTTTTTTATCAAATTCTTTGGTACTGCAGTACAATGAGACTACAGAGATTTCATGCACAGCACTCGGTCTGATAAAGCTGCATATTTATTTTTCCTAATAGCTTGCTATTATGGGAACTACAGGAATCTTCTATTGAGCACACTGTAATACAATTTGTACTTTTTTTTTCTTTTTTTATTAAATGCAAAATTACTTTTAAATCTGCATTATGCAAAAGGCAGTATTTATGTAATGTTTAAAGCCACAGAACATACTAAAAATTGTGATTTTAAGTAGCTGAGTTGCATTACATCTTAAAAATGATATTTCGTTGATGACAAAAAAGCCAGCATGTTGGAAAATGTAGGCAATTTGCCTTGTGTAGCAGTTTTAATGGTTTTTAATAGTATAGCTGGCCTAGTCTCTAACCAAAGATTGCACTGAAGTTGATGGCAAACGTCCAAAATTTTCACATGTATGGCTGATTTGGGCTCGTTCAGACATATGATATGCCCTATCAGGCAGAGGAGCTCATCATCCTGCATTTCTGTGCACATCACTGTGATGAATGGAACAGTTATTGACTGCACAAGTACACAGTGGTAATTAAAAGTGCATGGGCGTATGTCCTTGTGCACACCAATGTCCCTTAACCTGGTGACAAATGTCACAACCTGATCGATCATACAGTTGCCTTTTAATTTACCCTTTGCAAAGGTCTGCCTGATTGAATGAATTGTTTACGTATGCCCTCTCTCTACATGTGTAGAGCCTTCTATATGACCTTCTTCAGTAGGTTTGAACCGCTGTGCTCCTAAACATCTCTGCCTTTCAGATTATGCTCATCTAATGGTAGTCGGTGAGCCCTGCGCTGTTAGGTGAACTAATCAGATGATCAGGGGTAGAAATATTGTTTTGGTTTTTTTTTTCACTACTGCAGAGAAGTCACTTGTAGGATCTGCCTACTTGTTAGTAATTTTAAAGATTGTGCAAGTTTTGTACCCTTAGATTGTGGTGTGTGTAGCCAGTTTTAATTTACTTGCTTGTTCATGCAATCCAAGAATCACTAGAAGAGCATCCTTTAATATCAATGTTTGCCTTAAGGTTTCAAACATAAAAATTTCAGATTTTTCAAATCTGGACAAAGCTTTTGTTGAACGGAGCAGCTCTCAGTACACAAGGTAAAATGTAATTCTTTATCATACTGTTTTCTTCCCTTTTTTCTGCTTTATCTTTATTAGTAAATCCTTGTCCTGGTGATTAACAAAGATTCAATTCTAGAGTTGATACACCTTGTTTGTGTAACAGTCATAAGCAAGGTGTACACGGACCCAACATCAGGAGGTTCAGCAGGTGCCAGACGAATTTCGGTCCGTGTGTACCTCTCTGTTCAACAGAAGCCATTTGTTAAAACTGTCCTGTTAGAAAACAAGCATTTGATCAGCACATGCAGCTATGGCTGGGGTGCTGATCAGTGAATTCTGATGGGAGATGGTGGGGAGTGTAGCAATCGTGCGCACAAAGATGGACGCGAACGTCCATTTTGCTAAAGATCCTCCATCTTGTGTCATTTTCACTCCAAAATCAGCCCCCCTCCCTTTCTGTTGAGTGGCCGGTGGTCGGTGTGTGTGTTAAGTTCAGGAGTGCACAGGGCACAGCTGGATACGCTTCATGGTTATAAACCCAATTAGCTGGTTCCATGAAGTCTGGCAGACTCTTGCTTTGAGCTGATCGTAAAGCTATAAACCCGTCACTGGACTTGAAAAGCATTCCGATATAGCAGTAAAACATATATCTCATTTGGGAAACCACTTTTTCATACACTTTCATAACTTATCGTAGGAAATACATACAATAACACAGAACATATATTCAGATTGGTCAGTTTACTGCGAGTCACCTGATACCTTACACCCCTAGATTGTCTACCCGAGAGCAGAAAGCGATATCTCCTTAACCGTCCCAAGCTGATATATCATATCTAGTATCTGGACGTTCAGAATATCATTATTATCCTACCAGTGGATAGGATGCTACATGTGCCTATGGAAGGTTATTGACCATGATATAAACTGGGAGGGATTTGGTCATAGCCTGAGTTCCCCGCCTAAACACCCCTCCCCAAATGAGGCGATTGGTTCTCTGTTTTAAGGAAACACCCTGCTGGGTTCCTAGAAAAAGCCTGTTATGCCTGGGGAAGGAAGATGAAGAGATCTCCCTTTTTAACTTCAGGAACCAACTTTGGGAGAAACGGTACCCTTTTGTTCAGGACACCTGAACGCTGCTTAAACCAGGACTTCTGCAAGTATTCTACCTTCTTAAACTTATTTCTTTATCTCTCTGCTGTGTTATTGCTCTCTGTATTTTTATATATATGCTACATCTTTTTCTGTAAATATTTTTATTGCACCATTTTGACCTTTTTAGTTATAAATCCTATTTTCTGAAAAGTGTTGAACTGTTTATAAAGCTCTTTAATGCAAACTAAGAATCCCTGTCTCTGAAGAACGCTACTGTGTGTTTTAAACTTCTGCATACATCTGCCTGCGGTGACAGTGTGTATACAGATGCTTATTCAAACATCATAGCGTTACTGCTAAGATTGGTGAGTACAAAAAGGCAGTGGTGGCAGTGTGAAGGGTTAATTGTGTAATTAACCTGACCCAGTATCAATCGCTCTCAGGCTGCTGCACATAGCTTGTGGTCCAGTGAGCTGGAAAATCTTTGTGCAGGTTGCAGCTGAGTGTGGCAGTGTTACGCACGTGACAGCGTGGTTTTAGATTGGCTAGTCCTTCAGTCAAGAGTTGGTGAGAGGGCTGGGGGTCTGACCCTGCGCCTGCCACAGGGAGTTCCTTTGTTGGAATACAATAGCGCAGCAGGGAAGATCCTGTGTCCATATCGCTTAAGTGGATATGGGGATCTGAGGTTTTTCGTTTTTTTTTTTCTCAACCTGTTGGTTGAATGTAAAAAAGTCAAGGTGTATTCCCTGCTTTACCTAATTGGAGATATTCCAAATGAAATGGGCTGACCTCTGGTTGGTTGCTGTGAGCTATTGCGCTTAAGACCTTTATTGGACACGGTTAACTGTGTCTGCTCCAAAACATAAAATGGAGCTGTGAGTTGAAAAAAACTATTTCTAAAGGAAAAGATCATTTTCACTTTAGCAATATATATTAATATACAGTATATACACCAACATGAATGTTCACTTAGCTTAGTTAAGAAGGTGAAGTTGTGTTCACACAGTGAAAATACACAGCACAAAAAAAAAGAAAAACAACATATTTCCTTGAATGTGATTGGATGAGTAAAGTGAACATAGGTTTACTCAGTTTAGTGAATACGGTAAAGCTATGTTTCCAAAGTGGACATTTAGGGCTCATTCAAATGGGGATGAGACCAGGAGTGACAGGTCAATGACAGACTGACAATGGCTGTACATATTTTCCCAAACACATGAACATTTCCATCTGTACAGGTACAGATGCACACCACTAGACGCAGACAAACTCTGACTAGGGCCAAAGCCATGCATGTGTCTCCATACGGATGTAAATGCACGGATGTACTGAAAGGTCCATACAGCCGCACCTGTCAATGATTTTTAACAGGCATCTGGGGTGTCTGCACAGAACGCATTTCACTCCCAATCCCATAAACATATGGTGTATGGGCCTCTGTGTCAATGAGCCCTTACTGTGCTAACTGTCTGTATTACTTTAGTAAATCAACTTTAATAGCACCCTTTGCCCACCACTGTTTCTCGATGACCCCAGTATGACTCCACTTTTTTTTAGGACTTCGCTCTGATACATATACAGCTGTGAAAGCCACTGCAGTGTATTCTAGACTCTAATTAAATGGTAATTTCTCAGAGGGAGGTTCCATAATCCCACTTCCAGTAAATATTTTTACAGAACTGTATTAGAGAGCTATGTGTTTGGAGCTGTGTTGTGGCTGAATTTACAACTCTGTGTTTAGGATTTATAGAAATCAGCTGTTTTGTTTAGACAGAAGGAAAGCGCAAGACATAAACAAACCCGAGCGTTCAGTGTGGTGTTGGCGCACTGATGGAAATGAACAGCAGTTAAAACGAGAAAAACATTTTAAAAAGTTGCCCGGAATTGTTATGGATCGCATATGTACAGTTTGTTTTTTATCCTTGGGTTTTTCAACACCATATTGACAGTATAAAAATCACATACATGGGAATTTCAAAGTCCAAACCTGGCGATAGATTTTAAATGGTACTCAGATGTTTGCATGATTTGCCCTTACAGGTTATCGGAGAAGACTCTTCTTCTCTTCTATGTTCACTCACTGGACACCTGGGGACATCACCCTCCATCCTTAGGCTGGCCATACACTATACAAGTTTCTTGAGAATTTTGCATTAGATTTACCAAAAACCATATAATATGAAGTCAAACCTAAGCAACACCTTCAATTGTATCCAATTAGGCAGGCCCTTGTACTAAATAGTTATTTATTTATTTCAGGTTCTTATATAGCGCTGTCCATTTACGCAGCGTTTTACGCACACACACACACACACACACACACACACACACACACACATATATATTGTACATTCACATCAGTCCCGAACCCTCAAGGGGTGTACAATCTAAGGTCCCTAACTCCCATTCATACATACACATACTAGGGCCGATTTAGACAGGATCCAATTAACCTACCATAGTTGAAGGTAAATCTAAGGGAAATTGGACAGAAAATTGTATTGTGTATGGCCAGCCTTACTCTGGAGATTTGTGATCAGGAGTTGCTAGTATCTTTTGTTACCCATGAGATGCTAAAATCAACAGGATTAGGCGATCATCTAATTGTTGACAACAGTTTATAGAATCAATAGAACCTGATTTGTCTGAAAATATACCTTCAGCCTGATTTCTTGTGAATAGAGAGTTATAGATAAAGATCCTTTATCAGTTTAGGAAAAATACAAAACATTTTTTTTTTTTTTTCAACGAACATTAATTTTCTTCCCTTTTTTTTTTTTTTTTTTACCTTGAGTTTTTCACTTGAAAGTTCACCCAGGCTTCATACCCTTCAAGTAGCAAGAAATGACTAATCCCCTTTGTATGGATTTTATAGGATTGGTTACTGCAATTATATCCTAAATGACAGAAATAATTAAGTGAAGGCAACACTGATTTAAGAGGCTTGTTAGCTTAGTCTTTATGAAAGGGATGTCTAATTTTAACATGGACAACCTAATTATTTCACTTGAGAGAACTGGAGACATTTGCATTCTTTCTGAGTAGTGTAATTCCATATAATATTCAGCTCTGTATTAGTATGTAAACATTTTGTTATTGTTGTAATATAATTTGCCAGGTCAATCGCACTCTGCACGGGCAGCACAGTGGCTAAATGGTTAGCACTCCGTTGGTTCGGATTCCAACCAGGGCACCACCTGCCTGGAGTTTGCATGTTCTTCCTTTTGCCTGCGTGGGTTTCCTCTGGGTAAAATAAACTATACACGCTACATATGTATTCCCAGTAATTTATACTGTTATAGTGAAGGTTCCTTACTCTGGCGCAGTAAACCTTCTCAACACAAAGGATCTTTCCAGCCCCAGGGAAACCCTGCTAAAACAAATTCTAGATTTCCATTTCTGGATGATACATTTGTGTGATGGTCAGTGAGAAAATGCTCCTTACGCTTGTGGTCATTGGGAAGAATTACCCCCTTATAGATAGCTAAAAAAGACAAATGATGTCAGTGGGAACTTGTTTGAGAGGTAGAAATTGCTCATTTCTCGAACCCCTAGCAACCTCTGGAGGAACCCTGGTTGAGAGACCCTGCTTTAGTGAGATATTTACAGTGAATATTTATTCATCTTTATGCTGTTTTATTGATTGTAGAGTTTTTCTTCCCAATGATTATAGCTACGGAAGTGAATGAAGGCTTTTTTTTACTGCTTGTTCACAATATGTAAATACTTTATTCATAATCTGAGCACAGGTTCAGCTTAACCATGAAAGAGTTAATGCTAACCTTTTTGCAGAAAAAAAAGGATAAAAATATTTCCACCGCATATAATTTCTCCTTATTGTGTTACAAACACTCCTGTTTCTGCATTTTGTATGCACCGAATAATTTTCACAGCATATGAATTGTTAAGGTTTCTGATAAAGCACAGCTGACAACCTGTCCATGCTGCGATTTTCCTGGAGTACATGACTATTACATGTAAGAATTCTCTGAATCTTAATATAAAGAAATGCTTTTAGTTCATCTTCTCACAGCTGGATTCATTTATTGTGTTCTATGCTTTTGAACTGCTTGTTGATTTTATACAAATGGCTATTTATAATGAGGGCGGAAATAATCAGGCAAAGGTAGACTAATGAACTGTAGGTGTTTTTTAACCCTTAAGTTAGGTTTTCTTTTTATGAGTATATTTTATAGATAATTGCAGTTGTTTAACCCTATAAAACTACTAAGTGTGTTGGCATATATGAAAACTACATGTGATATATAGATCTACTAAATAAGATGTTGCAAGGAGCAGTGTTTAATAGAGTACCCTATAGCTAGTGGGACCACCGTGACCCCATATAGTCTGAAGAAAGCTTGTGTTGCTTTTTAAACGGATCACAGTGATTTGGAATTAGTCGCTGCTGGCCCTGCATTGGATTGAAGTAGATCTAAAATACCCCTATTTATTCCGGTTATGTGTTTAAAATATATGTCTAGCCTAAAACCACAGTTGTTATACTACCGTGTATTCTTTGTACACCAATCTATACTGTGCACTTAGTTTGCTATTTGGGGGGGGGGGGAGATCACAAATAACTTGATCAGTGAGTTCAACTCCTTCACTATCCAGTCACAACCATGATCACGCTTTATTGCTTTTACTTAGATCAGGGGTCTCCAAACTTTCAAAACAAAGGACCAGTTTACTGTCCTTCAGACTTAAGAAGGTCAGGACTGTGGCCAACAGAAATAGAAATTTTCCTGGCATCGTTGGGAGTAAACCTTGCCCCATCTTAAGTATTAGGGGAAGGAATAGTCCCCCATTGTTGGTGTCAGTAGGAGGAATAGTGCCCCATTGATGATGTCAGTGGCAGGAAATATGCCTCCTTGGTGTCAGTGGGCAGAATAGTGTCTCATCTATGGTATTATGGGGAGGAATAGTGCTCCATTGTTGGTGTCAGTGGCAGGAATTATGCCTCATTGTTGGTCTCAGTGGGCAGGATAGTGTCTCATCTCAGTGGGATAATTGGTGTCCTAAGTGTTAGATAAAGGAAAGCAATGGTCCACATCTGGCCCCTGGGCTGCAGTTTGAATGGAGTGTTTCTTAGATGTAAGAAAGTTAATAGTCGGGCCCTTGTATAGTATATAGGAAACAAAGAGAGGGCGCACAGGCCTAGTGCATTACCTTAAAAAGTGGGATTTATTAATAAATAGTAAAATACTCACAAAGTAACATAAAATCAGATTAAAATGGAAAGCATGTCGCAAGGTATGCAGAGTGGTTCAGGAGGGAGGGACTGTGAGCCTCTGGGTAGCTGGTGGCTGACGCGTTTCGTGGTTGTGCCTCTTCCTCAAAGCCAGTGTGCCTGATAGTGGGGTATGCGTTTAGGCCCAGTAGAATTACACATTTCTGGCAGGTATGAAATTCAGATTTGATTTCATACTGGGTATTCAGATGTGTGTTTCACTTACACTTTCATAGTACAGTTCTTCACGCTGATTTACTTTAATTTTTAGTGTCATTCTTTGCTGTGCTTGGCGAACAATAGTTGTAATTAATCTCCTTGGAGAAATGGTCTTTTTGGGATAGTATCAATTGACCTTTGTCAGCTTTTCACCTGGGAAATTACTAGCAACTTTCTTGGTTTTCTGTGAATAGTTTAGTAGAAGTGTGTTCTGGTTCATTTCCCATGCGCACACAGTTGGTAAACCACCATTCAATTAAGATCTGTGTACACTGTCTTTTTTTTTTTCACTTTATTTTTCTGGTATCCCTATAGCATTTGTGTAAAATTTGCTGCATCACTTAGCACATTAGATCAAAACAACTAACAATTTCCAGGGAAAGCTTTTGCAAAAAAATTGTTTGCATGTGAGCTATTGTGGGGAATTGGTTTAATGTCCTGCATTGTGTAGAATCTTCATCAGATGAGATGATAAATCGTTACGTCTTCGGGGGGCTAAATATGGTGAGATACTCAGATTGAACAGTGAATGGCTGAATAAATATATATATTCCTAACAAGTCACTATATACAGCAAGTGTCATTTATAAACTTGGGCACACCCCTAGTGTATTAAGTGTGACACCTTAGATTCCATAAACAGGCCTATCGGGGTTGCCAAGAGTAAGAGAAGTCTGGCTTTCCGCAAACAAGAAGTCTTCTAAGAGCAACCTTCAAGATGCTCTGTTTGCCGAATACCACACTGTTATTACCTTTGGCCACCATTTGACATTTGTCATTGGAACAAGCATCAGAATTGGAAGATTTCCCCCTATTCTTTTTCTGGTTCAACTCAAACCTTTGGATTACCCTTACTTTCATTCCCAGTGGCATTGGTGATCTAGAGAGAGCCAATCTCCCTAGAACACAGTAGCCACAAAGCTATGGTTTTTATCCCCTCACTACTATATCCAAATCTGGAAGAAAAAGTTTTGTCTTCAGGTATACTTTAATTCTACTCAAAAGTTAAGGTTCTATTTAGGAAAATGTCATTCAGAAGGAGAACTATGTTTTTGTATAGTTTCTAATCACTGAATGTGGACCATTCACAGATCTTTTAGCACTATGGGCAAAATATCTGCCTTTGTAATGCCAGTTTATAAAGAGAATGTGTTTGTTTAAACCCATTTATTAAAAAGACCTTACAATACTTGGTCAAGCTTGAAAGGTATTGTACTTGGGTTGAGGAAATAATGTGATTTTTGAAGTTAATTAACTGATGTATTCGCTTTTAGCCACTATAAGATAGCAGTCATCTGCACACATTCATTCACTTGTTCATTAGTTACTCCTCCACTGGAAGGGGCTGGCTGTACAATGTAAACACTACACTGTTTACATTTGTGATCACTGTGATTGGTCATCATGGTGATCACATGATTCAGAGCTGCTTAAATCTGCTGTATACAGTACACTGTGTCTGAACCCAGCTGTCCCTTGATAGCTCAGCTAAAGCTGCACCAGTATATGCATTTCACCTGTTTATTTTGCCTGAAATTTAACTTTAAACATGAGATTTTTAATAGTGGTTAATTCTGGTTTACAGAAGAAAATTAAAATCACTACAAAATATTTTGTTCATACTTTTAGTATGTCATCTGAATTCCTTCTGATATGTTCTAGACAGAGGTGATCTGTCTGCATTCATTTGCGCATTCAGAATATAAATAACCTGTCCAGACTTTGATGTATGTATGCGTTATGCCTCTTGGAAGTTCTGCGGCATTCCGGCACATAAACATCTCTGTATGATATTCTTTCATCTCCATGGATCATGCACATCTCACGATCTAACGTCCTTCTGCTCTGTTTTACGACTGTTCTGTAGCCCCCTATGGAAGCCTCCAGCCCGGCACAGCTGTCTTTCTGGCTGTGTGGATAAACACAAAGCCTGCAGTGAGCCTAAATGGTAGAGTGGGTGAAATAAAATGGGATCACTTCTACTTTGATTGGGTTAACTTTTAACTATTAGCCACAGTATAATTTGTGTTCTGTGCCTAGTGTAGATGTTTCTGATACGCGGATATGTGTTTTGCAGTCAAGTCTTCAGACAGGAATCTTGTTTTATAGAATTCGGTTTTTGCTTTGTTGCTCTGGTTGATATTTGCAGTATAGGATTTTGAACTCTTCATACAGTTTGGCACTTACTTGTTGTTTGGCACTTTTTTTTTTTTTTTCTTTTCACATGGACCTCTGAATTTTGACCACCCTTGTTTTGTTGGGGTTCCCCGTTTTGTGGAGAGCTGCTGAAGCCAAGCCGTTAGGCACAATTGATGACTCCTCGTTATGGGTGAAGGACCTTTGCCAAACGCCGTACCCCTATCTTCCTTTTGACCTTCAGTTTATTCATAGGGACTGTGCTGGAAATAATATGCAGGTCACTTTGACCTCATTCTTTCACATCTTGTTATACTTGTTTTCAAAAGTCAGTGCCATGAGAACTAACTTAAAGTAGTGCCTGATCTTGGTATTTCATAAAGTTCTCTTTTTCCACTTTTAAAACCCGATATGAAAAAAGATCTAAAATATTGAGGGGTTTTAGATGGCAAGTAAAATGCTCTTTTCGTTTTGCTGCAATTCGGTCATTTGTAACTTCTTGCCTGGTTTTCATCCATTTTACAAAGATTTGATGCAGGAGCTGCAGGGTGTCAAAATGAGTGTTTAAGGTGGTACTGCACTCCCTCACCTAACACTCAGTATTTTTAATCCTTCTGCTGTAAACATTCGTAAATAGTAACATATATAATATTTACTTGTTTTTAAAACTTTTTTTTTTTTTGTTGAATTACTTTCTGGTTTCTAGCCCAGGAAAATGATGTCCTAAATTCCAGGAGGGGAGGAGTGATTCTCTCAGCTAAGCACACCCTCCTACCTACATGCCTGAGCTAAGGGCAAATGAATTCAAGGATATAAATGTTACTTTAAATCACCTACCATTACTAAAGTTGGCCACGGCCAGAAATGCTAGTGGGTGTTTTTTTAAATGATTTTTCGGTACAATAGAGCATTAGGACATGGACAGATGGATGAAATTGCTTTGAATATTAAAAAGGAGTAGTGGTTTTGGTTTGTGGTGATCAGATGCAGTGTATATCCACTTTAATAAACCTTGTTAAAAGTAGACATGTGGATGAGAAAAAAAAAAAGCATTGGGTCCCAATTACATTTGTTCAGTGCACCAGTACATGTTATGGCACACTTTACCGTATGTTGGATTAAGGCAGCCTCTTAAAATCTATGGCTACTGATGCAGCAAAACCTGCCAAATATCAGGCCAATAAGGCTCTTCGCCAGAATGGCCTGATATAATGAGAAACTTGTCCTTTATTTACATAAAGCAACAGGTAGCGTCAATTTTTCAGGATTTTACAGGATATTTTCTCAAAGTACTTTGTTTTGAAAAAGGGATCTTGCAAGGTTCCAAAAAAATGACTTGCAATGCTTGTTACTTTATTAAAGGACCAGATTATCTCTGTACCAAGCTGTGCTGGTGTGGCTAGGCTCACATCTGTGTAGGTGGTCCCTGCTACTGGCCCACACCTGTTCACAGCCACAACCAACCGCTCTGGATGCACACGGGTACCATTAATCTTAAGGGCATGCCTCCTGCACAGGGAATCGCACTGCATGTGCATCTCCCGTGCAGGCTGCAATTTCTAAAATGCTGCAGGGACCTTTTCCATGCATTTCAGGGGGCACAGCAGCCAAAATAAATGGGCTACCATGCCTGCACAGAACGTGCCTTGCAGAGCCAGGTATGTGTGAACTTGGCCGTAAGAGCCGTCTTTTCCTATGATTTGTATGGTGGTAACGTAGGTTAGTTCAATACAGCACCCTGCGCTACAGAACCCATGCAAGCAACAAATTCCCTTCTTCCAATAATGGACAATTTACAAAATGTTTCTGCACTATGGTGTGTTGCAGCACATTGCGTTCGGTTGCTATTCAAAATGAATGGCACTGCAAAGTGTCAGCACTTGTAATATGTGTTGCAGTAATACGTGCATTGATGGAAAGCATACATGTAAATTGACCTTTAAAGGATAAGTTCACCTTTGGTAACATGTTACACCTGTATTCAGGGTGTAACATGTTACCAAAGAACTCCTGATCCCTCATTGTGACAGCAGCTGGAGGATCTTCTCCCCTCACCCGCTGTCACAATTCAAATACCGCCTGGCTGTGCAGGGCACCGCCTACATGGCAGCATTGATTTAGTTTTCTGTGAATGAATGAACTACAACTACTGTCTGCCTTCACTGCGGATGGTTTGTAGTTCTCAATGAACTGCAAGGGCGTTGGTGAGAACTCTTAGTTCATTTATTCTTCCTAGACTTCTGCAACTGTCTGCTTAGGCTACGTTCACACTAGCCTTGTTAGAAAGCGGCAGACAGGCATTTGGGAAGCGTTTTTACCGTTTTCCAAACGCCTCGGAAAATTCTGCACATTGCAGCACATAGTGCTGTTCAAACGGGAGCGTTAGCGTTGCGGCAGAACGGACGCCTCTGGTCGAGTCAGGAGTTTAAGCCTCCAATTCAAGTCTACGGTGCTGCTCCGCAAACGCCCAGCGTTTGCGGAGCGTTAACACCATTCAAACTTCATTATAGGCGTTTGTGGGGCGTTTTTAATGCTTGGCAAATTCCTAGCAACCGCCGCTAAACTGCTCATGCAGAGTTTTTGGAGCGTTTGCGCAGCGTTAAAAACTCTCCTCAAACGCCAGACCAACGCGTGTCAAACGCTATAGGGGCATTTGGCAAGAGTTGGAAAAAAAGTCAAGTGTGAACAAGCCCTAATATGGGAGGAACTGGCAGACAGCTGAATGAATCTGCAGGATCCTGATGTGGCACCCACAATCTGATTGCAGGTGCAATGCTTTACAGGCCACGGAGTAAAAAAAAAAAAAATGCGTATTTTTACCTGAAAAAAAGATGTGCATTTAGTATGAATTTTTCTACAAAATGTGAGCCTTTAAAGTTCTTAAGCTTCACTACATCAAATACTGTATAATTAATCTCAGGTTTGGTATGAAATTCTCAGAAATTTGAGTGAAAAAACAATAAAAAGCCTTTTCGCACATTGAGATCTTGTTGTGCGCAATTCTGTAGACGTTTAGTGAGCATGAACTCACCAAGGGCAAACTTTTATCACAGCTTGCATTTTCAATGTGAAATTTTTTGGTTTGTGATTTTTTTTTTTTTTTAATAAAATCTCATGATGCTTTAAATTAAGTGGCTGGATCTTGGCCTTTTCTTATGATGGGGAAAAAAACCTGCTATGATGTGAGCCTATGCGTGTTTCCTATATGAGGTTATGCGGCTTTCCTATATGAGGTTATGCAGCTTTCCTCTATGATCATTTACAGTGAAGGAAATAAGTATTTGATCCCCTGCTGATTTTGAATGTTTGCCCACTCACAAAGAAATGATCAGTCTAAAAATCGAATGGTAGGTGTATTGTAACACTGAGAGACAGAATAGCAACAAAAATTCAAAATAAATGCATGTCTAACAAATTATGCACTGATTTGCATGTTCATTGGGGAAATAAGTATTTGATCCCCTTCACAAAACATGACTTAGTACTTGGTGGCAAATCCCTTGTTGGCAATCACAGAGGTCAGACGTTTCCTGTAGTTGGCCACCAGGTTTGCACACATCTCAGGAGGGATTTTGGCCCACTGCTCTTGGTAGATCCTCTCCAAGTCATTAAGGTTTGATGGCTGATGTTTGGAAACTTGAACTTTCAGCTCACTCTACAGATTTTCAATTGGATTAAGGTCTAGTGACTGACTAGGCCACTCCAGGACCTTAATGTGCTTCTTCTTGAGCCACTCCTTTGTTGCCTTGGCCGTGTGTTTTGGGTCATTGTCATGCTGGAACACCCATCCACGACCCATTTTCAATGCCCTGGCTCAGGGAAGAAGGTTCTCACCCAAGATTTGATGGTACATTGCCCCTCCCATCATCCCTTTGATGCGGTGCAGTTGTTCTGTCCCCTTAGCAGAAAAACACCCCCAAAGTAGAATGTTTCCACCACAATGTTTGACAGTTGGAATGGTGTTCTTGGGGTCATTGGCCTCAACGCGCCGTGTTTGGAGGAGGAGGAATGCTGCCTAATAGCTTGATTTTGGTCTCATCTGACCACAACACTTTCAACCAGTCCTCCTCTGCATCATTCAGATGTTCAGTGGCAAACATCAGATGGTCCTGGACTTCTGCTTTATTAAGATTAGGGACCTTGCGGGCGCTGCAGGATTTCAATCCTTGTCCGCGTAGTGTGATACCAATTGTTTTCTTGGTGACTGTGGTCCCAGCTGCCTGGAGATCATTGACAAGATCCTCACGTGTAGTTCTGGGATGATTCCTCACTGTTCTCATGATCATTGACACTCTGTGAGGTAAGATCTTGCATAGTGTACCAGATCTAGGGAAACTGACAGTTGTTTTGTGTTTCTTCCAATTGCGAATGATTGCACCAGCTGTTGTCACCTTCTCACCAAGCTGCTTGGCGATTGTTTGGTCACCCAGTCCAGCCTTGTGTAGGTCTACAATCTTGTCCCTGACATCCTTGGATAGCTCTTTGGTCTTTGCCATGGTGGAGAGTTTGGAATCTGTTTGATTGCTCTGTGGACAGGTGTCTTTTATACAAGTAACAACATGAGATTAGCAGCACTCCCTTTAATAGACTGCTTCTAATTTCAGCTTGTTACCTGTATGAAAGACATATGGTAGCCAGAAATCCTGCTGAATGATAGGGGATCAAAGAACATGCAGATCTGTGCATCATTTGTTAGACATGCATTTCTTTTGAATTTTTTGTTGCTATTCTGTCTGTGTTACAATACACCTACCATTTGATTTTTAGACTGATCATTTCTTTGTGAGTGGGCAAACATTCAAAATCAGCAGGGGATCAAATACTTATTTCCTTCACTGTATATTGTGATCTCCATCATGAGATTCAGTAGTGAGAAAACTATAAATGTGCCTGAATGACAGAATTACAGTCAGTTTCTTTAGTTGTGAGTCCTCTGGTACAGTTAAGCATTTGACTTGATTTCTTTTTATGTTAGCACCTTTAGCTCAGCTGCAGGGTCATTTCCTGATGCCTAATAGTATTTTTTATTTCAGGTGCGCCAGAGGTTTCCTGCATGGCCGTGCCAAAGAGTAGTATTTTGCAGTACAGCATCGCCCTCTGATGGTGAGTAGATGTATTTGCATGTTGAACTTTAGCTGGTGCTTCCCTCCAGAGAGCTGTAGTGGTCTATCCCAGTATTCTCACCACAATAATAATTTAATAAATTAAAAATGCATGGTGAAAACAATTATTTAAAATTTTATTTTTAAAGATAAAAATATATGCCAGTCACTTCAGTAATGTATGTCTTTGTATTATATAAAATATATAGCCCTATGCTTATGTTCATTGTTCTTTTTACAATTACATAATTTATTTACTTTTCCCCTGTATTGGGAAGCAAATAACCTCCAAGGCAATCTTTTGGCTATCCATGTGGGTAACAATCTTCCAACGCTGTCTGCAAATCCTCACAACAGATTTATCTGCATATATACAAAAAAAACACAATTGTCTCATTTACAAGGTTCTGTTTGCAAATGCTAGTTTTATCCATACTCAGGGCTAGTGCTAGACTATTTTTGCCCTAGGCAAGACCAGCTACTTACTGCCCCCCCCCCCCCCAAAAAAAAAAAAATTAAAAACAGTTGAAAATATGAAATCATCAAAACATGAAACTGCTAAATTTCTTTTTAACTTGCAAAAACAAGTGCCGTAAGCTGCAACCAGCACCAATATTAAAGACCAAATCAATGTCACGGACAGGCTGTAGCTCGCAGTGGCAGGGTGACAGTTGCAGTGAGTGGAGGATGATGGATCCACACTCTGGCAGATCCCAGGCTAAAATTCCCCATGCAAAGAGGGGAGAGAAAACCGCATCCCAGACCACACACACACACCACCTGAATTGAGCGATCCCACACAGTGACAGATCTGACACAACACATCACCACCAACACAGATCAGCAGGCACTAGAAGAGCAGGCTTTGGGATTGTGATGTCATCACTCACTGACACATTGCACATGCGATGAATGGCCAGCCAGGTCACACTCACACAGACAAGTGACATCAGAGTCAGACATTACCTTCCTTCGCAGGCACAGCTTCGCCTCTGCTGATCAATGGGAAGAGAAGGGCTGGAACTCCATAGTGATCAGCAGCCACCAGCCAGATTGCAGTAGGGGAGTCTGAGAGGAACACTGGGGCCAGTGTAGAAGCTGAGCTGCTGCTTCTTCCAGACACTGGGCATCTTCCTCTGTCCTTCTCCCTCCCCTCTGCCGCCCCTCCCCTCAGCTGAAGGTTCATTCATGATGTGGCGGCATCCTACACAGAGAGTGTTGACCTGTGCTGTTCCCAGGTTCCCCTAGGTGGCAGTGCACCCTAGGCGGCTTTCTAGTTTGCCTAGTGGAAGCATCAGCCCTGCCCATACCCATAGTTAGTTAGTTTTACAGACACCAAAGCTTTGATCATGAGGAAGCCTGTAAACATTTTTCAGATAAAATGAATATTTCTCATTTTCTTTTAGATTCTCATAGGTAATTTTATGTTTATGCTCAATAATATTTGCCAAATGCAGATGGGAATATATCCACAAATATTGTGCAGTGAACTACTAGTGAACTTTTAGCTCCGCTTTGTAAATGCAATACATTTTTTTTTTTTAAGCTGAATAACAAGGAAAAGGAAAATTCACCAAAAAATTTAAAAAAAACCTAACATAACTTGCTCAGAAAAATGGCAAGTATTTGGCCAAAAGATGAAGAAAAGGCTCCATAAATAAGCCTCCAAGGAGTCACAGACTGATTTGCATCAAGGCTGCTAACTATTAGAGTAAGAAGAGAAGTGTTATAGTCCTACCAATACCTCACCTTTCCACTCTATTTTTCATTGAAATACTGGAAGCAAAAGTGACATGTAGTGAAGCTGGATTATCCTGTTGTAGACTCCATGCCAGGGGCGGACTGACAACTCATGGGGCCCCTGAGCAATAGGGGATCATGGGGCCTCTGTATCCTTGCCCAAACTCAAAAAAGCCTATGAAAAAGGTACCAGGGGCATCTCATGGGGCCCCCTACTGATTCGGGCAGTGCCCAAGTTTCCAAATGGTCAGTCCGCCCCTGCTCCATGCCTACAATAGAACAGTATATTTAATATGGTGAATGATATGACCGGCCTTGCTTGCATTTTTGGGTAAAAATTTGAATGTGTAACCGTATCCATTTGTCCAGCTAATTCCGGTTCTTTCTATTTCTTCTTAGATGTTTCTGTGATTTACCAAAACGGGTTGCCTGTGATAACCTTTACCCTCCCATCACGGCGGGAACAATGCAGATTCACTCTAAAGCCTCTTTCAGATACAGTAGGAGTATTCCTTCAGCAGGTTCAATCAGAAGACCGAGGAATAGACAGGGTGGCAATCTACTCCATAGGTATGTAAGTGGCTGTCTCTGAAAGCCTTAACTCGATTTGCTGCTTAGATTTTTTTATTTTTTTTGTCTGTCTGAAAAATATTCTTCTGCTTGATGCATTTAAAATGCTTTAGAACAGGGGTGTCGAACCTGCAACTCCAAAACGGCTGTGAATGTTGCCCAATACAAAATCATAAACTTGCTTAAGAATGTTGATTTCTTCTTCTTTTTTCTTCTTCTTCTGGGGGGGGGGAATTTGTAAAAGTGCGCTTACACTTAGTGAACGCGTGGCCAAAGAAAAAAATTTGACTGTCTCTTTTTCCTGGACTTTTATAAGTTTTATCTTCCCAAAGAAAAATATCCCACTCGAAACAATCACGCCTTATTCATCATGTCATCCGTTTTCGGCAGCACCTGTATTTGTGAGCAGCTGTTTTCATGGATGAAGCACACAAATATCTCAGGAGCACCTTGAGAATTCATTGAGAATTGCTACTACATCCATCGAACCAGATATATTGATGTGTTAGTTTATCAAAAACCGTGTCAAATGTTGCGCTGGTTTTATGTTGCCATCTTCTGTTTATATAATAAAAATATTACAAAAAATGAAGTGTATTACTCAGGTACATTATCTATATACGTGATTGTTAATTTGTGATCTGCCTAAACCTTTGCTGCTCAGCAGCTATTCCTATTGGTAGTATATTTTATGTGTGGCCCAAGACCATTCCTCTTCTTCCAATGTGGCCCAGGAAAGTCAAAAGGTTGGACACCCCTACTTTAGAGTGCACCTACAGTGTATGCCTCTATAGGGTTACTCTATTTTATTTATTTATTGCTTGGATGGTGATAAAAGGGGGGGGAACCCCCACGTATTAATTACCATAGCCCCTTTTGCAGGTTTCCCGGTTTTTCAGCAACAAGAAGGATCTTCAGTGCTCCTGACATTATTGGGGACTAATTTCAGAGGCATTAAGCAACACTTTTGGAAATTATTCATTTCTGGGTGTTTGTAATATTTATATTGCAGATCTTTAAATCCAATACAACACTTGTTGGTTATTTCCCATATCACACAGTATTTGTCCATTCAGAAATGCACAGAGGGTGTAAGGCTAATGGTTCTGGTCAGCATATGAAGCACCTTTTATCTGGCTTCATTAAAATGTGGAGTACAACTTGAGCCAGTTGTCTCCAAGAAATGCATGCAAACCTCTTTTAAAAATGAAAACCTTGCTAGGAAATTGCCCCAGTTTTATTTTTTATTTATAAGCATGACATGGCCTTTTGGTAACGTGTCTGTCCACTGTGATTCTTCACCTACTTCTGTACAGCATAGGGCTACTAGGTTTGGCACTTACCCAGGAGGGCCAGTAGGTAGACATTCAGCAAAGGCCGTATGTGTTTTTGTTAATACATAATGGAATTTTCCTGTAACCATGAGTTTCTTCAAACTTTTCCTTTTTGGCTTGAAATATGTGCACTCTGCAGTACTCTTTCTGCAGCCTATTTGGTCTTACAGTAATAATCTAACAATGTGACTTAAGAACTCTTGTAATGGCTAATAAAGAAGAAAAATGATCTCCTGGGGAAATTCATGTTTAATATGGGTATACCAAAAACCTTATTCAGACTTTTTTGGTAGGAAAAGCCAAGAAGATTTTATCTGGACAGATATTTTATTCTGTAAAAATGTACACATCGCGAGTAAATGTAGGTAACATAGTCTCATTATTTCATATGTGATTTGGGATTTATTTTATTATATTTCAAATGTCCGTTGCTGATTTTCATTTTTAAACTGTTTGTTTTTTTTTTTGTTTGTTTTTTTTTTTTGTTTGTTTTTTTTTGTTTGTTTTTTTACTTTCAGATGGAGAACGTATATCCTCTTCCACAAGTATAGAAGTTCTTCTATTAGATGATTTTAAATTGACTATTAATGATAGAAGCTACCATGTGCGGCCGCCAAAACGAGGTATAGTGTGTCACAAAACAGTTAATAAACCCTGGCTTACTTTTCCTTCACATATATAATGTTACTCTTGGCCTTCTGCCTTGTTTTGCTACATGCTCAGAACTTTTAAGCCATGAAGATGCAACAACAATGAATGACTTGAAGACCCTTGTACAGCAGCTGTACAGCTCTATGCGAGTTGAAGAACACCAGCTCGACAAGGAACAAGAACTTTGTCGTCGGCTAGAGGTCCTTCGAGAGCAGCTGGAGCCTCTTGAAAAGGTAGACTAAAAATCTGTAAATTATCAACCAGATTATCTGGTAATCTGGGAAATTTTAGAATTATATAAAAATCTTAACACTTGCAGTGATTAGCACTACAGTAGTAGTGCTCAACAAGCAAAATAAATAACCTATTCTCTATTCTGGAGCACAGGAGGCTGCATGTCCTGTGACAGAGGCTTTACCTGACCTTGGTGCTGGGTATTGTGGGAGGGGTGCTTGATGCTGTGTAGTGTTTGGGGAATCTGCGGGTGAAACAGATTGCAGCTGCCGACATGAACTCTCCTCTTGTGCTTCAGTAGGTATGTAGCCTCAGTGTGTTGGGATGCCATTTGAAATTCGCATTCTAGGTGACCGTTATTAGAGCAGTATATGAGGATTGAGGGATCACTTTGTCTTCGGGGCAGAATCAGGTATTGCCTACCTTTCTGACTTGAACGTTCTCACTAGCTGGGACACTGCTAATTAAAAGCTAGTTATGTGCGATTTTGTTTCGTTCTAAATTCAGACAAATTTTTCGTTTGTTGGAGATTTGATTTGTATCCGAATTACATTAGTAATGAATTTAAACTAATCCAAAATAACGAAACGAAATTGCATCTGAAATTCAATTTTGAATCCAATTTGAGAACGAAATCAAAAACAAAAATAGAATAAGATAAAATAGAAAATAAGAACTAGAAAAGAATAGTGTAAAACAGAATAGAAAATAAAGGAATAAAAGAAAATAGGTATAGAATAAAATACAAAAGAATATAATAGAATATAAACTAAAAATACAATAAAATAGAATAAAAAATAAGGGTATAGAAAATAAAAGGATAGTCAGAGTAGAATAGAATAACAGAATATAGCTGCCTTCTGAAGTTCGAATTTCGGAAAGAACAGAATAGAAAAGAATACAGTAAAACAGAATAGATAAAAGAATAAAATAGAATCTAAAATAAAGAATAGGATAGAAAAAACATAGAATATAACCCCCTTCCGAAATTCAAGTTTCAAATAGAATAAATTTGAATATGAATGCCGATTCGATACTTCGACCTTAATAGGACAATTCAAATTGAATTTTAAATTAATTTAAATGAAATTTAAGTAATGAATCGAAACTAAACTATATTTTTTGTTGTGCTCATGTCTATCAATATTATCTGTTTATTCATTGAACGATCTGCTCTGCATGATGATCACTGCTGATTGCACATTGTCGATCATATGCAATCGCCACACAGAGCACATCCCACAGTGAAAGAAAAAGTTTTGCTGAATATCTGTTCTCCAGCCACAGTGAGAGCAAATCAGAAAGTTAAACAATGCTTGACCCTGCCCGGCAGACATGAAGTGGTCCACAAATCCCCCACATACAGTTCTAATGACTTCCACCCAGGGGCGGACTGACAACTCATGGGGCCCCCCAGGCAATAGGGGATCATGGGGCCCCTGTGTCCTTTCCCAAACTCAAAAAAGCCAATGAAAAAGGTACCAGGGGCATCTCATGGGGCCCCCTACTGAACCCGGGCCCTCGGGCAGTGCCCGGGTTTCTAAATGGTCAGTCCGCCCCTGCTTTCACCTAGAGTACTCATTTTTGAATGGCATCTCACCACACTAGGATTATCCACCTGCTGTAGCACGCTGCAATGCATGGTATTGTTCAGTGTTCGAAAACAAAAAGAGTTATGTGCAATTTTAAGCGTATTGGGGTGTGTTGGCAGCCCATTCATTTTGAATGGACAGGACTTGCAACCTGTGCTGCTGCAGTAGTTAGCAGGTCATGTACAGGAGCTGCACTTTGACCTTTTTGCCCTTGGTGCTAAAGGACCTTGTTTTGGCATTGCTTGTGCATGTTGGTGTTTCTTGCTTCTGAAACGTTGCATTCTAAATCCATCATAACTTCTTCAAAAACATGGGATTTTTTTTTTTTTTTTTTTTTTTTTTTTAAATTAGAGCAGTGTTCACTTGCACATATACACCAGATGCATATGACTCAAATGTGAATGTTCAGTCCTGTCCTCACAAAAAACTAGAAGCAGCTTACACATTTTGGTCAAAAAGTATACCAATTTTTTTCTCCTTTTTTGTAAATTTTAGGTTCGGCTTCATATTGCTCGACGAGCAGCAAAGAAGACAAGATGGGCTCAATGGGGAATGTTAGCATATATGTCTGTACAATTTGGAGTCTTTGCTCGTTTGACATGGTGGGAATACTCCTGGGATATCATGGAGCCGGTCACGTACTTTGTCACCTACGGCACAGGCATTGCAGGATGTGCCTATTATATTCTAACAGGCAGGGTAAGAATGACATGTCTTTGAATAGAGCTGAAGCTCTAATGTGCTGTTCATGGAATGGGCTTGCAGTGCAGAGTTTTCTGGTGACTTATTCCTAAAGGCTCCTGTATGACAGTCTAAACAAGTACCAAATCCAGTTACTATGTGATGCACAAGCCTCATGAAGTAAAAAAAGACTTACTTTACCTTCCCTGACCAGGTCAAACCCTCCTGGATTTCTGTTTCACATGCTCCCCCCTCTGACACTACAGCTTACAGTGGGAGTTTTTCAACAACAATGCTGTCAATCCAGAAAACAGTGGATGGCACTAGGTGTAGTGAAGTGCTGATTGATAAGCTACAGGCTTGAGAGTCAGCCGTGACAATGCTGATGGGAACTTCCTCTACAACATTTCAAACTCTGCTCTGAATTCAAGAGCAGTGCAGCATCATTGCCACACCATCACAGGAAGTTGCATTGGTTAGATTTCATTGGCAGGATCAATAATGCATTTGTAGACTTTGCAGGGGGGGCAAAACAATCTGTAATTAAAAATACATCTGCACTTAGTGGCTCTTTAGCCTTTTTTTTTTTTTTCTGTTTTTGTTTTATTAAATGTAGCGGCTACAGTTTTTGTAGCTGCTGAATTAATTTTCACTGACCTGTCCAGAGATTCAGCGCTATGCTCTCCCAAACGATTTTGCTCACTGCTCTTCTGTCCCCATTGCCAGCATCCTAACTGTGGGCAGCCGACTGTGATTGCTCATAGCTCCACAGCAAGCTGCCCACTATGCATCTGCAAGCCACACTGCGCCTTGTGAATGATCCCGAAGTCTCTTGAGGCCTGTGACGTGTCCCAAGAGGCTGCAAGGAGGTAAACTTCTGCTTTAATGACCTAGGCAGTTGGCACAAAAGTGGGAGCGGGTATCTGTCAAAACCCGTTCCAGCCCCCCCTAAAAAAGTTGCCAGTTGTGACAGAGGAGCGAGGAATAGGGAGGAACAGTGGATCTTCCCCTTTTTGAGTTAAACTTTAAGTTCTGCAGTAAATATTTTCAGAGCATATTGGCAGAGCATAGTTCTACTCTAAGGCTCCATTCAAACATTGCGATTTGGAATCGCAGGCAGAACTGCCACAATTCTAAATCACGTGGCAATCGCTGCACGGCTCACATTTGCGTACCATTATCCTTTAAAGGCACCCTAAATGCAATGAGATCCTGCCACAATTGTTGCATGACGGTGCCACAGCAAAAAGCACCTTTAAAAATCTCATCACCCAAAAATGAGCATGAGCTTCTTTTCAGGTGAAAAATGCACATAGGGCAGCCCAGGAAATGAATGGGCTGTCCTATGTGCAACACACAAAATCGCGTGCAAATTACTCAACCAAAATCGTGAGTGGGAATGTGTGAAAGGGTGAATGCAGCCTTATGTGTGTGTTATCTGGGATATTTCGAAGCAGAAATACCTACTTTTATAAACAAACCTTTCATATATTGTCCTTTTTTAAAGCCTGTGTATGAAAAGTATTCCACCATAAACATTGCCAGCTCATGTATTGGTATAAATCATGCTCATTAACACGGTTTCCTGCACAGGAAAAATAAAAACAGACATTTATTTGGTTAACAGAGGCAGCATAGTACAATATGTGTAGCATGAATGCAAACTCTTAAACATATACATTTTTTTTGCTTTTTTTCCTTTGTAGGAATATATGTATGCAGATGCCAGTGATAGACAGTTCTTACATTTTTTCCATAAATCGGCCAAAAAAGAAAAATTTGATGTTATAGAATATAATCGACTCAAGGATGCCATTGCTCAGGTATGGAAAAAATTAGGATGATTTGATTCTTAATCTACTTTGCCTGGCATGATATGTTTTTAGTACACAACTTTTTTTTTTTTTTTTCTTTTCTGGACACACAGAGCCGACTCGAGTTTTGAGCGAGTAAAAGTGCCCCATAGCAAGTGCCTGGCTATGTGGGCAGTCAGCAGGGGAGAGGAGCCAGGTTTTTTTTTTCTCTTTTTTCAATGGACACACAGAGCTGTCTCGTGTTTTGAGCGAACAAGAGTGCCCCATAGCAAGTGTTGCTATGGGGGCAGTTGACAGGGGAGCCAGAAAGTTTTTCTTTTTGTAATCACTTTAAGCCAGCTTTCCTGAATTCACACATGTTCACAGATAATGGAATGTGTTGCTGTCTTGTATCTTCTGTCTTGTATCTTTCTAGTTTACCAGTGCTTTGATCCATTTTAGTTGCTCTCTATTCTGAAGATTCTCACAATTTTCATGTAGACCAAACTGTAGAGCAAAGCTGACAGATAGGGGTTGATACAAGCTAAATAAACAAAAATTATGCTTCTTTCATTTTGGTGTGCATACCATAAACACCTATTTCATAGGTGTTAATGGTACTTAATGAAAATACACCAACAAATGGAAAACATAAATGTGAAGTCCAATTACTGGCAGGGGTGCCTTCAAAGTACCCATTTTATTTACATGACTTATATTTATTAAATAAGAATGTTTTTGAAGTTTCTCAAGCACCCCTGGCATTGAGTGAGAGCTGTATTTTCCACATATAAAAAGTTCCAGACTGGCACTCTACCTGCCAGTGCTATCTGTTTGGTTCCTCAGTATTGCTGCGACTGCTTTTTTTTTTTTTTTTTTGCATAGTGGATTGTGTAATGACATTTTTTTGACTCTAGGTTGAGTATAGTGTCATTTTTCCTAGTCTTTTGTCCATCTGCGTATACCGATCTAGCAGGGAAACTGTATCTTTCAGCCTCTGCAGCTCCATGATATCTAGTTAGGAAGCCAGTCATTTTGAGTTGATGGAACTAGCAGTCAGGGTATGATTTATCCAAATCCTTGTCCTTTTTTTTTTTTTTTTTTTTTGTTAATTGCTCAAGCTACATGCGTAAAATATAGCTAAAGGCATGTAAAAAGAAAAAAAAATGCATTGAATGGATCAGCCACATACAGTTTGCAGAATACAGTGAGTTTTGTGATAGTTATCCTTTAAAATTTGCAATGTGTAGTTTAAAGGAATGCGTAAAAACATATTTTCCACTCTCTGGAATTAGGTAGTCTTTTAGTACATTTTTATAGTTGCAGTTAACCATATGCAGCTGTTCCCTTTGCTTAAGCGCTTATAAATATTCCCAAAATTTAATTTGCAGAACATACGTGACATACTTACACATTATATTTAGCATACCTTAGAAGTTTATAATAGGAATAATTACATATTTATTTTTTATCTCTTAGGCTGAGTTGGACCTTAAGAGGTTACGTGACCCCCTGCAGCTACATCTTCCAATCCAACAAATTGAAGATGCTAAGGATTGATCATTGTACAACTCTTAAAATCCCCAGCAAAACCTGTGGATATCTCTTGCCTTTGAAATAAAAGCATTATAGGTGGTAGCTGGGATATGATAATGGGATGGGTGATCATTTTCCCCCCCCCCTTTTTTTTTTTCTCCCTAAATTTTTAAACCTTTTGTTAAAAAAAAAAAAAAAAAAAGCAAACGGAAGATTAAAAATGAAATTTAATTGAAGGTTGGGGCCTTGACCTCTTTAAAAGCCTATTTCAAAGGGCTTAAGAAATTTCTTATTGAAACTATATATATTTTACTTGTTGGTGAATGAAGGTGAATGGTGAAATTTATGGACCAGGGTCCCAAAGCAATTAAATGTTCATTTTTTTTTTATTTTTATTTTTTTTTTCATTCGCCTGGTTTTATGACAAGTTAAAGTGCGGCAGAGTGCCTATTTAAAACAAAAAGATGGATTATTAGTTTGCTGAGCCATTGAAGGTACGCCAGTAACATAGCGCACAACTTAATGCCATTTGGAGAAGCGTTGGACCAGAAGTCACTGCAGCATAACGCTTTTCTCTACCCTTGAGAAGCATCTATCGAGGCTTGGTTGAGGTCTTCTTGCCTTCTTCTGATGAACTCCGGGTTCGTGCACATGTCATGTTAAGGTGCAACACTGTCCCATTTTAATCCAAGTCCCAAACACCGTGAGACTTTCTGCTATGCATTAAAAAAAAAGAGAAAAAAAAAACGCACGTGATTTTTCTTGTAATCACTTTCTTAAATGTCCCTTGTCCCTATTTCTCCCACAGCCTTGGCTATATATATTTCAGGGGCTCAATGCATGATTGGTTTTTATGTCTGTTCTTTTTGGGAGGGAGATGTTCCCCTGTCCCGCACTCTTGGGAAGTGGCTTAGTAGCATATCAGGGTTGCATGAAAAAATCAAAAGGGTTACCACCTCATTCTATCATGATTTATCAAATAAAGTCATAAAGATTTACATTTTCAAGTTGGTCTTCTGCTGGTGGAAATACAATTTCTTCCTGGATGAAAACGCCACCTAAACCGTCCAGCTTTGTCTACATTTTGTTTATCTACATATCACTAAAGAGCTGGAGAGTGGCCAAGGCCGAGATATAACCTCCATCTTTGTTCCAAAGATTTCAGGGGGTTTTCGTTCCTTTTTTGTTTTTTCTTGGAATACGCTGCTCTTCCACAGACTTTCAATATCAAAATGGTGCAGTCTCTTGTTGGGGGGTGTTGAAACAGGGCAAATGAGGGAGTGTTTGGGCTACAAGTTTGCAGAGACATTTTTTAAAGGACTCCCACTGTGAAAGGCTCCTACTTCAGGGATAGGATTACAGAACTAAAGAAGTGAAGCCAGTTGACTGGTGCCTTGCATATAATGAAATCGAGAGGAGAGTATATGTTCTCTTCATGTATTAATTAATAGCTGGCAGTTATGCTACCAAGGACTCTTTGCCAGCCTAAATCTTGAGTCCACGTGGAATATAGCTGGCACATGCTGCCGTATAAGTCTTAATAACTGTCACCTACTTCTCTCCTCTCAGGTGGATTAAATCTGTTTTCCATCATGTACTTGTTTGTCTTTTATGTCTTGTGTTTTGTTCAAGATTGTAGATCCCTGCAGAACGTAGGCCTCAAAGCACAGGCAATAATAAATTTCTTGGTGGTAATGTGTCATTCCCATTACCTTTCTCTCTGGTGGGATCCTATGCCTTGATCTGTATTTTCAAGCAGTGCCCTAGAAATCATGTTAATGAATGAAGCAAGGGTGGCTGATGTGATATAAGCACGATTGACAATCATCTCCATGGAGAGAGACCCTAATTAAGAGTACAGAGTATCACAAGTAGTCCTTTAGATTCCTTGTTAAAGGCAGAGCAGCTAAAATGACAAGGTACTCAAATGTTCATGGTATGGCCAAAGCATAATGACCCTTTGCCTATGTTTCTGCTTGGATTACTGTGATCTTGCACAGGAGATGCTCTTTTTAACACTAATTCAACGTAAAGCTCTTCTTTTTACCATTTGCACTTCTGCTGCTGATGGGGGTAGGAGCAGTTGCCCATTGGGGCACCTCCTGCAACAAATGGTCTAGACATGTTTGTATGAAGTATTTCGAAGCAGTAAAAACACAGGAATTGTCTCAAAGGGTCGGTTGAGTGTGAGTGTGCGGGGAGGTTTGGAGCATGGAGGAATGTCCTATAAATAAGCAAAATATAGATGTGTAAAATCCTGTATCATTTATGAAATATGTATAAAAGAATCATGTAATTCTGCAACAATAAACACTTATTCTGTTTTTCAAGTAAAGTTGTATGTTTGTGTGTTTCTATGTGCATTCATGAAAAGCTAACCTGTGGCCAAAACCGCTAAATACACGTGACCTGCCTATAGATTTGCAGCTGCACCTATAAGAAAATGACTTGTTGAAGTAAGATGAGCTTTCCATCTTTGGATGTGGGAGACCTAAAAGAAAGGTCTTTGTGACTAGTTTAGATGGAGACTTCACATTACTCTGTGATAATTAAATATCTTACAGAGAACTCTGATCTTTATACATTAGATTCATCCCAAGCAGAGTTGCCGGTCTTTTAATACCCTTCCTGGATAAATGCACTAGTTTACCTGGCATCATGTTGTTGGTCTGCAAGAAGAAATGCAGTTTTGAATATGTAAATTGCAATCCAATGAAACGAATAATCATTTTTTGTTTTGCTTAATCTATGTACTGTTGAGTTTTTAGATGTCTCATAAAGTAAAGCTGTCTTGAGATGAATATGGGGCCTACCATCGCTGACCTCCTAAAAATACTAGTTGCCTGACTGTTCTCCTGACCTATTGGCATCAATACTGACCTGGAACCAGGCACATCAGAAATATAGAAGCCCTTATCTTGTCCCTCATTATTGACTCCAGGATGTTGAAAGAAGAGGGCCACAATAACAGCCAAGCAATGATGGCAAGCTCCATGTTTCTCAAGATAGGTATCCTTTAAACTTTAAATATATCTTTGCCTAAAGAAACCTACCAGGCACATTATGCAATGTTTTTCTAATGTATAGAACAGCTATTAATCACTTGTTTTAACTTATTATTTTGTTATATGATCTGATAATCAATTTATTGATGTCTCTGAGGTTGTGTACAGGTTTATCATGGGTTTTTGTCATCCTCAAATCTTTAAATGCAACAGCTTATTCTGTAAGCATAGGAAAAGAGACACCAAGTATGCTGCCCATACATAACCATAGGAAAAGAGACACCAGATATGGTGCCCATAATCCTCAAACAGGTTCTATCTGTCATTATTTATTGCATATTTGGAAATCTAAATCTACCACCTCATTGAACCCTTCAGTTTCTCCTAAGAATTCAGACTGGAAAAGATCGGACTGTCCAACAGTACGTGGGGATTGTCACAGCCTATAAACCCTCGTCACCTTAGCCTGCTGCTGAAATATTAGTAATATTAGTAATACTTGACAATGCAGTAGTTACCTGGTCTAGCAGACTATATATTTGGTTATAATTCTTTTCTCTTTTGACTGCTTATACATCAATATGAATTTATCTGGGTACCTGTGCATGTAAAGATTGGCAGCCTAATCGTAAACAAATTTTGACCAAAAAAAACTAGATAAACCATGTTCCGTTACCAGAATTTATTGGAAGGTATAGGAACTTAGTGCAGAAGTCAATTGTGAATTGTGAAGGAGAAAATAGACATAATTGCCACGTGGCCACTTGAACTGGCAACTCTTCATTTCACTGCATAGCTTAGCAAGGATAATGGGTTCTCTTGTTAGAAATAAGTGAAATTACACTTTAAAGCAGAACATTACCCATAACAACTTAATAAAAAAAAAAGTTGTTTAGCAAGGAACATGCATTCCACACTAATAATTATGCTGCTAAAATTAATATGTGCTGTAAATTGCTTCCAACATTGCTCCTGTCTATTCTTGCTGAACCCCTAAGTAGCAGTAAATCTTTAGGCTGTCAGCAGCACAGTGCCAAAAAATTAGAGCACAACTGAGCAATTATTGAATTTGTAATGGCATAGGCACTTTTTTACTGCTACAGGACGGCACGGGTGCACAAAACCACGTGTGTGTGTATATGTATGTGTGTGTGTGTGTGTGTATATATATATATATATATATATATATATATATATATATATATATATATATATATATATATATATATAATATGATTTTTATTTCCAGGTAGGGGGCGTGCGCATCCTACCCGCGGCTGTCAACTACCGGGTCCCGGCCAGTGATTGCCGAACATCTCCAACGAAGAAGAGAACTGTTTGTGAACAAAACAGTTCTCCTCACTGTCAGCTCGTACACACTGCTTTGGATGGCTGTGCTATGCACAGCCATCCAAAGCAAACCCGTGTGCTTACAATGAAGAACACGGACACAGCACATAGTGAAACAGCACACAGTTAACTCTTTGATTGCCCCTAATGTTAACCCCTTCCTGTCAGTTCCCTCCATAGTCAGAATGCCCGCTGCAGTCACCGCCATTACTAGTAAAAATTAAAAAAAATAAATAAAAAAGAAAAATCCCAGCATATATACAGCCATTTGTAAACGCTATAACTTTCACGTAAACCAATTATTTTACATGTATTGGGATTTTTTTTTTTTTTTTTTTTAAGTAAAGACATGTAGCAGAATCTTCTTTGCAGAACTGCTCGAGTTCAGTTAAATTTGATGGTGACCATTTGTGGTCTGCAGTCTTCAAGTCATTCCACAGATTTTCAATGGGGTTTAAATCTTGGCTCTGACTTGGCCATGCAAGGACATTCACCTTTTTCTCCTTCAACCACTGTGTGGTAATTTTTGCTGTGTGCTTTGGGTCTTTTTCATATTGGAAGTAAAATATTCTTCCCAATTAAATGTTCTGGCAGAGGGCAGCAGATTTTCCACAAGAATTTGACTATTTTGCCCCATCCATTTTTCCTTCTATCCTGACAAGTGCTCCAGTCCCTGCTGCAGAGAAGCATCCCCATAACAGGATATTACAACTTCCATGCTTTACTGTAGGAATGGTGTTATTTGGATGGTGAGCTGGATTGGATTTCCACCAGACATATTGATTAGTTATGAGGCCAGATAATTAAATTTTAGTCTCATCTGACCAGAACACCTTTCTCCATGGGGTCTTTCTTCCACATACGAGCCATATTTGTGAAGAAGCCAGTTTGGAGCGACGTCCTGATCTAGGGATGGTCAATGTTGTACCAAGTACTATCCACTTCTTAATAGATTTCACTGTGTTTCTAGGCATTGATAAAGCCTTTGAAATTTTTTTTGTATTCATCTCCTGACTTGTACCTGCCCACAGCTTTATCCCGGACATCTTTTGACAGTGCCTTGCCTCCCATAGTTTGTT
The DNA here is from genome assembly GCF_062004578.1 of Staurois parvus. Classification (NCBI taxonomy): domain Eukaryota; kingdom Metazoa; phylum Chordata; class Amphibia; order Anura; family Ranidae; genus Staurois; species Staurois parvus. The sequence continues at coordinate 2,058,408 of NW_028317890.1, forward strand.
TCAGTTGCACTCCCAGGAATTGAAATGCTCCAGGAAAGCTCTTTTCATGCTGAGCTAATCAAAATGACCACAGCTGAAAATTAAATGGCTTTGTGTGGAATTGAGAAGGTGATTAGCTACACCTGATTGAGTTTACAAGTAATTTTTAGGAAGGGGGTGATCCTTTTTTCCAATTTTTTGGAATTGTGTAAAAAAAAAAAAAAAAAAATTCTGATGTTATATCTTTCACTTGGAATGTTGTATGTTGTATGTTGCACTGAGTAAATGCAGCTGGATAAAACAATAATTGTGCCTGTCTTCATTTCAGGCTGCAAAGCAACACAATATGATTTTAAAGGGGGGTGATTCTTTTCTGTACCCACTGTAGCTATACCTGCAAAAGGGACCTGTCTGATGTGATCTAGCAGGATTTAATTTTCGGAATACAGTTCCACTTTAACCATTTGCCCTCTAGAGGATTTACTTTCTTGACCAGGCCATTTTTTGTGTTATGGCACTGCATTACTTTAACTGACAATTGCACAATCATGAACCGCTGTACATAAATGGAATTTGTCCTTTTTTCCCACAAATAGAGCTTTCTTTCTATGGTATTTGATCACCTGTGAGGTTTTTATTTTTTGCGCTATAAACAAAAAACCTGACAATTTTGTAAAATATACAACATATTTTTGACTTTTTGCTCTAAAACATATCCAGTAAAAACTATTTTTAAACAAATTTCATCACTAATTTAGGCCAAAATGTATTCTGCTACATGTCTTTGCTAAAAAAAAAAAAAAAATCCCAATACGTGTAAATTCATTGATTTACATGAACATTTTATAGCATCTACAAAAGATGGTGTGTGTGTATATATACTGGAATTTTTTTTATACTAGTAATGGCAGCGATCAGTGGCTTATAGCGGGACTGCGGCAGGCATTCTGACACTGGATGAGAACAACTGCCACTCTACCCGAAAATGCAAGTCACGTATTTATACGTGATTTTGCGCAGCCCTGCTGCCCTGTAGCAGACATTCTACTATAGGGAGGTGGGCAAGCGGTTAAGTAACAATATTGCAGAGGCCAAGTTAAATTAGAGAACATTATTAATTGAATAAATATATTTAAAGTGGTTGTAAACCTAAGAAATTAAAAATGAACAAAGCATATCCTATAGTGTGTACATGCCTCAATGCAAAGCACCTAGTGTAATTTCTGTCTGTCAGATGTAACTGTAGATAGCGGAGGAATGACAGAGCAGTCTATGCCAATGCCAAGCAATCCTTGGACACAGTCCTGCTCCCCTTCAGCACACAGTTGATAGCCTCAGCTGTGCATGTTTCCCTATAAGTCCTCATGCACGCTGGCTTTTTTGTTTTTTTTCCTACAGCCGGTAAACTCCCCAGCATGTTATCTATCCTATGTGTCCATGCATACATAGGCTGTAATCAGCGTTTTTTGGCTGGTGAAAAAACCCAGAAGTAGTGGGTTTCTAGAGGAGTTTTTTTAACTATAAAAACAGTAGAACACTCAAAAATGTGGCAAACCTGCGTTTTTGGACTTTTTTTTTTTTGAGCAAAAAAAAAATTTTGGGTGGTAAAAAAAAAAATGCAAACAAGGCTAAACGCTAATGCAAAAACGCTGAAAAACTTGCATTAACATGACTTTACACAGCTAACGTTACCAGCGTTATTAAATGCCCAGTGTGCATGGAGCCTAAAACTGTGTGCGTGTGGGGGGGAAGTCCATTCTCTCTACTCAGGTTTGACACTGCATGCATTTTGTTGAGTTAGCCTTGGGGTGCTATACAAGTCTTTTAAATGTGGTCCATCAGCAGGTGGGTCCCTGTTTCTGAAGACCCCTTCAGAGGTTTGCCTGTTTATGAGGTCAAAGCCAGGATGTTGGCTTGTCCCTTTTAATTCTGGTCTGTTACTTAATAGCTCTGCTGTTTCCTAGTGTGCAGTCTATGATCACTATGGGTTTAGCAAAAAACAGGTTGCTACATATTTAAATGTTGTGTAGCAGTCAGAGCCAGTCTATTCAAATTTGTCGTTTTGGGCCCTTGTCTATGATTAATCTATCCCATGAGTGCTGATTGTGCACTAGCGTGGCATCCTTCTATTGGCCATACAGTGCAGGCCGTTTTAGTTTGGGTGTTCATTGTTTTCCTGGCTTGAATCATTATCTCCCAGCTCCCATACAAACTAGACAATAACCCTTGAATGCCCTCTGGGTTACCAGCAGATTACCAGCTGTGCCTGGCACATAGGGCTTATCCTGTCTTCTCAGCACTCATGGATGATAAATTTACCCATTTTTGGGGACACTGAGCATGCTAGATTGCAACGGAGAGAAAGTGGGTCAGGGGTCTCACTCAATTGACAACTTGGGTAGGGGCGATAGCCTTTTTCAACAAGGCCCTAGTCTCCCTTGGTATGATTCTCTCCCCTCCTGGAGGTTTGTCTGCCACCTAGGGCACACACCCCACCTCATTTTTGACTAGAGGAATTCCCTGCCACTGTGTCTGACTTTATAGATAGGATCTAGGTCCCCTTAGTGGTTTTTGATTGCAAAGGTCAGAAACAGGCTCCTTCAGTCTCCACACTGAGGTCAGTTGCTGACGGTTTTCCTTGTGGCCATTGTGTTGCATTAGGAAGGGTCAAGGAGTCATGTGCTTGAGAAGAATTGGACTCAGAGGAGGCATTCTCTACTGATATCTTCTAAACTAAGAAATACCATGTCAGTCATTATCGACAAGTTGTCTTCCTGCTTTGCCTGGCTGGGGTCAACTTAAGTTCTCTAGCATGGGTCTGAAACTGTCGTAAGACCTTTCCTGTTAGCGTTTAAAACTAATGGTGTTTGGTGATTGGACTCAACATGAAGAGATTTTGCACACATCCAAAACATTTTTCATAGCATTATAATGGGTTCAGCCATCGCTTTAACAAAACCTTAACAGTCCCTGTTGAGGATGCCCCAGTTCTGAAGGACTCCATAGACAAGAGGCTAGTAGCCCCCTCTTTAAGCCTTGTTTGCCCTAACTAGTCTTGCCATTCAACCTATTCAACCTGCTGTCACATACACAGCAATTTGCTAGACCTTGACCATCTGGACTAGAAAGGATAGATGTTTATTCTGCAAAGGATTCTGTTCTTGAAATTCCAGTCAGCAGAACTCCAAAGCATGCCCTTTGGAGAGCAACCTCTTTAGACGACATACAGATCTTTAGGGGTAAGAGTACTTTCTTCCTCTAAACAAGAAACCTTGTGCTCTTGCAAATATGCCTTTGGCTCCCATGTCTAGGAATAGACATTTCTCCTCTCAGTCCAAAGTTGGAGTTCCATAGCTTCTGACAGATGCCCTAAGTCTGGGAGCAAGTCCTTCTCACAAAGGGCACCCTCTGCTGGTTAGGGTTGGACACAGCCCTGTCCAGGATCCTTCTGCCTCAGGACAAACTCCTGTACCTCCATTCTCTTGCTTGGACCCTCTGGTCCCAAAGCCATTGCTCAATTCACACCTGCATAAAGGATTCGGGTATGATGTTGATCTCCTTTGGTGCATTTGCCCAGTTTTACCCTAGACTGTCGTAACTCAATATTCTGGCTGTGTGAGATAAAAACTTGGTCTCTTGATTACTGTATGCGTCTGACCTGCAAGGCCATTTGCTCATTGCCCTGGTTGAGTTCCAGTCCAGTGTTGAAGTCAGAGAAACCTTGCCCCCCAGGATTTGGAAGGAAGGCATTCTGGTGATCATCATTGCACACAACTGGCCCTGGAGGGTATGGTACTCAAACTTGCTTAGACTCCTCACAGATTTGTTGTAGGCCCTCTTGTCCAAAGCAAGTTAAATATCCACGCGTTTTGGTCACTGACTTTAATGGGGTGCCTTTTGAAACTCAGGCCCTGGGAGGCAGGGGCTTTTTAGATTCAGTCATCCCTACCCTCCTGTAGGCTAGAAGTTGACTTCTCACAGACTACCTCCACACCTGGAAGGTCTACTTCACATAGTACAAGGCTAAGAAATTCTATCCTAAGAAGTACTCCAGTGGGATAAATCCTGCCCTTTCATTTAGTGTACTCTAGACTAGCATCTGGCATCTGGCCTTGGGTACCATCAAGGGGCCAATCTCGTCCCTCACTGTTCTGTTTTAGAATGGTCATTGCATGCATGACAGCAAGAAGTTAAAATAAAATAAACTTTCCCCAGTAAAATATTTAATATTCTTACCCCAGCACTTGCCATTTACAACTGTCAGTGTTGATGGCTCCTGCTCTCTGTGCTGCGTCCCTGAAAAGTATTTACAGTGGGCAGTGACTCTGGGCAGTCTGCTAGCTTAGAAAGGAGGGAGGAGCAGGGATGTGCCTTTCCGGGGTTGTGTGTTTCTTTTGGTGCACGCAGTGTAGAAATGCATAACTCCGGTCTCTGCATACAAGGTTGGCTCCATTGGATGCTGCAAGAGAGAGAAACTATTCTGGGGGAAGTGGTCATAGCACTAGCCTAAACATAGGCTCAGAGTATAAATCTTTTTTTTACTTTTTAAAGTACTTTTTCAGCAGCAGATCTAATCACTACAGAGGGGTTCACTTTAACTAGGCTTGATTAGGGAAAATAAGGTTTCAATACAAAGATTCGTTTTTTTTTTTAAAAAAGTATGTTTATTGGGTCGGTTGTTTAACTGACATCCTATGCAAATCAAAGGTCACCCCTTTGACCTGCAAATGAATGGAACAGTACATACAATATTGTCACATTGTATTTCTGAATGGTGTTCAAAACACTGTTCACAAGCTGTTTTACAGCGCAGCAGAGCACGATTGCTGTAGCATCTGCCATTAAATCCTAGCTAACAAAAGGGACAGGAAGCTTTGCATAGCCCCTGTGCGTGTGTGCGTGTGTGTGTGTGTGTGTGTGTGCGTGTGTGTGTGTGTGTGTGTGTGTGTGTGTCATACGGACACCCTGAAAAGTTTCAACAACATCCGCCAGAAAATTTGGAAGCTCTTAGTCCTTCAGACAGGTGCTGGCACGGTACTGCACGAAGGATGTGTTTTTGTTTTGGCATCTGCATCCACCCCCATCTGTGTGCCGGCAGCCTATAGACGTGGAAGCAGACACAGTAGCTGGATGTACACAGCCATACGTCAACATTTGACAGCCATGCAGGAGTAGTTGTACGGCCCGGAACACATCCTGTCTGCATTTGGGACTATGTAGCAGCTCTTGCACAGCTGTCAAATTTTAACACACAGTTGTGTCTGTGCAGTCACTTCTATAGGCTGCTTGCATGTGTTACGGGTGCTAGCGCCCATCTGAATGAGGCCTTATAGTTTTAGGTCATATTTATTTCCTTTGTTTAGAATTAGAACTGTTTTATATCTTCACTTCTTTTTATATAAAATCTTTATTTTTTAGGGATCATTTGATATAAGGCGCATGCAAGGCACTTGTATAACAGAGCACTATGGGTTTTCTAGATGGAGAATAGCAATGAAAGTTTTTCAAATGTTCGCTTTCTAATTGAAAGTCTTCAGAAGGCCCTACATAGCATGAAATGGGGACAGGGATGAAATGCAAGTTAGGTCTGAGTCATTCATCTTTGGGTGTAATATGAGGTTGAGTCATGTTGGCAGCTATCTTTTTTCCAAAAGCACACATGGAAAGGGCATAGAAATCACTCTGCGGGCTGAAAAAGTGTGATAGCATATACCCCATTTCATATTTAGGATAACTCATTGTTTTTCAACCCATTGAAGGTACATACATTTTCTCTTTTTGTTTTGCTAGGTGTTTGTTTTGGTTTGAACAAGGACATTTTTACTATAAGCGTTCGTTTTCCTCCAAATATTTAGAGTGGTGGATAAGAGAAGCTAATTTGGGGAGTAGGAGGTGTAGTTTGCATGAACTTTCCTTCCCACATACTAAAATGAATGACTTGGTAATCTATGGAGTTGGTAACCTTTCAATTGGTCTCTAAAAAAAAAAAAAAACCTGGTTATAAAATATTGGAGGATTTAAATCTAAATCAAAAATTGTATATTTTCCTCAATTTTTTTTAAATCCCTTGGTTTTATAGATATTAGAAAATAATATTCATATGGAGACTTTCATGTTTGTGTAATATATTTATACTAATTAGCACTACTGAAGTTGCTCTGACTTTAGAAAAGGGTTCCTGTACTACTTCAAGGTGACTTCTGTCTGACTTGTGCCCATAGACTTTAATAGAAGTCATCTCCAAGTCGAATCCTCATCTATATTGATGTCATTTGGATATGACTTTACAGGAAGATTACCAAGGCATTCCCTGAAAGATGCTTCAGAGTAGTACTCAAGTTGCCTGGCAAAGTTGCACTGCAAGTCGCGCTACTTTCAGGTAACAGTAGTGTGAAGCGACACTAAAAGTTTTGTACAATGAACGTGTATATGTTTTGTATATAAATTCTGGTGTGGTACCTTTAACGTCCCAGTAGTTCTAACTGGTAGGGTCTTTTTCTTACTTTTTTTCTTTCAATAGGGCTGCCTCCCACAGGTAATCGCCAGGAACTCCTGGGGTTCTCATTTGTAATTGGTGTCAGGCTCATTCGATGGTACAAATGTGGCCTTAAAGAAGAAAAATGATTTAGCCTCAAGACAAATCACAGTTGCCAATCTGAAGACCTTAGATGTGCAAGACACACCCTAGAAAACATAGATGTATGTGTTTACCTTGGACACCCAGGGCCTCCATTCCCTTAACAGCTATTCTACCTGGCATATTGGCTAGGGGTGACTCAGTTTGACAGGCAGGTCAGATTATGTGTATCAGGAATGCAGAGGGCGGTTTCTGTGTGAATGAAGCCTGCAAACAGTGTTTTCAGGCTTTATTCATGTTTTTAACAAAATTTTAGTCTGTCTTTTGATTGGTTGTGTTCTGTGCAAATTGTTTTTATTTTGTTTTAGCATTGTGGAAAAACAGAATCCCGTATTAATGCATTTTTCATATGTAAATAACTTTGCCATGCTTTGTGCCAGAAACATAATTTTAGACTTCTCTTAAACAGGAATAAGAATAAAATTTGCACATTTTATCAATAATAGCTGCTATAAAGCAGTGAATGTGTCATTCATCAAACACTCCCTGCAGGTTATACAGTCACTGTAATTTAAAACGCATGCACCAGGAAATTACAGATGCATAGAATATCACGTTACTGCTTTATACATATGCCCTTAGATGGTTTAAAATTAACACTTGTATGTCAAACTAGAAAATGGGCTTGGATTACATAGAAAAGAACATACATTTTGAAAGCTAGTATTGCTTGAAACATTGATTTAAAATAAATAAAATACAGGTATTACATGGTCAAATCATAATAAAGTAATCAGATCAAAAGGCCCATAACTGAAATGTTAAAATGGATGTGGCCCATAAGGGCTATGCAGGTGCCGGAGATAAAGCGCTTAAATCAAACTTCGTACCAAACTCAAAATCAATTAGCTGTTTAATTGGCTATTGACTTGGCCCTGCTTTCATGTTTCAACATATTATTTGTAAGAAGACATTATTTCTCTGTGATGCTAATAATCTGTACTAGGCTTAGAAGCACCATAATGTTGTTGCACACAACTCTTTCCAGGGCATTCTTTTTAAACTTCAGGACAGACATGTCTGCAACTCATATAATATGCATATGTTTCAAGTGTACAAAAACATGGAAACAAAAAGAGGATGCAAGCGCCTGGTGCATTACCTTAAAACAATTTATCAAACATAAGAGACAAAGGTTTTACTCACAAACCGAGTAGGTAATAGGCATGTGGTTGCCTAAACACACAATGTGGACCGCTCTCCACCTCGAACCGAAGATGAGATAGTGTGAACTGCTGACACGTTTTGGGGATCCTGTCCCCTCCCTGAGAGCCAAGACTGTGTGTGTGATAGGAGTCACTTTGGGTGGGGGGGGCCCATGGAACCCAGCTCACTTTGGAGAGGTGAGGAGACCCCTGTCTCAGCTTCCCATTATTCCTCTTATGTGTAAATCACCCTGTGCCTGTTAGGGGTACAAGGTGATCTGTACTAATATTGGGGTGGGGGGTTGTTGATTGTTTGATGTTATGTGGCTTCATCCCATTGCTCCCAAACAATAGAACAAACTATTATGGGATGTACAGTTGTGTTCAAAATAATAGCAGTGTGTTGAAAAAAGTGAATAAAGCTCAAAATCCTTCTAATAGCTTTTATTTCCATACACACAAATGCATTGGGAACACTACACATTCTATTCCAAATCAAAACATGAAGAAAAATAGATCAAATTTGTGTTGTTCCTCTAAAAATAATTGAAGAAAAGTGAATATTAGACTGTTCAAAAAAATAGCAGTGTTTGTATTCTTCTTTACAAACTCAAACATTCACTATATAAACTGAAAAATGTTTGAAGATTTTGCTTTCCTTTGAATCACTTAATATTTAGTTGTATAAGCACTGTTTCTGAGAACTGCTGCACATCTGTGTTGCATGGAGTCAACCAACTTCTGGCACCTGTGAAGAGGTATTCCAGCCCCTGATGATTGGACTACATTCCACAGTTCTTCTCTATTGGATCCGGGGATTGGGCTGGCCACTCCAAAACGTCAATCTTGTTGGTGTGGAACCAAGATGTTGTACGTTTACTGGTGTGTTTGGGGTCGTTGTCTTGTTGGAACACCCATTTCAAGGGCACTTCCTCTTCAGCATAAGGTAGCATGACCTCTTCAAGTATTCTGATGTATTCAAAGTGATCCATGATCCCTGGTATGCGATAAATAGGCCCAACACCGTAGTATGAGAAACATCCCCATATCGTGATGCTTGCGCAACCATGCTTCACTGTCTTCACAGTGTACTGTGGCTTGAATTCAGTGTTTGGGGGTCGTCTGACAAACTGTCTCCGGTCACTAGACCCAAAAAGAACAATCTTTCATCAGTCCACAAAATGTTGCGCCATTTCTCTTTAGGCCAGTCAATGTGCTCTTTGGCAAATTGTAACCTCTTCAGCACATGTCTTTTTTTCTACAGTGGGACTTTGCGGGGGCTTCTTGCAGATAGCTTGGCTTCACATAGGTGTCTTCTAATTGTAACAGTACTCACAGGGAACTTTAGACCTTCTTTAATCTTCCTGGAGCTGATTGTTGGCTGAGTCCTTGCCATTTTGACTATTCTATCCTTTCAAATGGTAGTTTTTTGCTTTCTTCCACGTCTTTCAGGATTTGGTTGCCATTTTAAAGCATTTGCAATCATTTTAGCTGAGCAGCCTATCATTTTCTGCACTTCTTTATATGTTTTCCCCTCTCCAATCAACTTTTTAATCAAGGTACGCTGTTCTTCTGAACAATGTCTGGAACGACCCATTTTCCTCAGAATTTCAGAGAGAAATGCACTGTAACCAGCATGTAGAACATTTGCTGCCTTCCTTCCTTAAATAAGGGCAATAATTGCCACTTGTTTTTCAAAGAATGAATGACCTCACTAATAGAACTCCACACTGCTATTATTTTGAACATGCCCCTTTCAATTAGTGATTCAATTACACAGAGTCAGCAGCATGCATGTCATGACTGTTGGGTTTCTATTACTCTACTACACCTGATAGTAAATTATTTGCCATGTAGAAATATCATTTCTACCAAAAACAGTGATTGATCAGGTTAGTGATGTCTGACTATTATTTTGAACACAACTGTATGTGTTTGTGTATTAGCTTAGTGGGGTTGTCTCAAGCAGCCCTCCCTCCTGATGGGACTGTCTGCTGGTGTGAAGTTTGAATACCTGTGTGTCTTTTGTTACTAGATGTAGATTACCCCACCCTGTCATTATGCAGGAAGCGGGAATTGCCCGAGTGTATATATCTTGTATCTGTGTTCAAATAAACTAGTCTAACTCCTGATTTACTTCAAGACTGGTGTCGTCTAGTCTTGCATGGTCAGCTGTGGTGTCTGTTGTTGGTGTTCGGATGGGGAAGCTGTATTCTAACAGAAATACTCAAGCGCAGTCTGGGTCGGTTTCGTTACAGTCTGTTTATGCAAACACTGAAGAAGGGAGTACATCTCATGATGTTGTCATACTACAAGCTGGAAACCAGTGTGACAGTCCGAATAAACAGTAATCTAAGTCTTGGTTTGTGAGTATACACTTTTGTAATTTTAAATAAATTACTTTTTATCACGGTAATACACAAAGAGAGTGCACACCTTCTTTGCTTTCTTCCAGTACCCTCAAGATTCCCTGATGTTTAGAGGGCTGCACCCCAACAAGTGACTGTTACTGTGGTCCTGGGAGGCTTACGGACTTGAGCGCTTGTGTATGGTTCTTCTTTCTCTTGACATGCCTATTACCCACTTGGTTTATGAGTAAAACCTTTTTCTCTTATTTTTGATAAATCCTTTAAGGTAATGCGCCAGGCGCTTGCGCCCTCTTTTTGTTTTCATGTTTTTTAGTGTTGGATTTCCTCGCTCTGAGGAGGGCTGCACCTCCTTTTTCATTCCAGTCCTGGCTATGAAATGTCCATGGTGATACACCTAGAGTGATGGTATCCATTTCTGAGCGTCAAGTTTGACGATTTTTCTATTTATTATACATTTCAAGTGTACCGAACCTGATATTACGCAGGCTAAATGACAATTTTAGTTCTGATTGAAGCTTTCTGTGTCCTGATACCAAACACTCAGCAAGAATGAAAGATCATGGATAAGAGCCATGAATGTTAGAGATAATCAGAAATGTGCTGGAAGATTTGAGCTACCTTAGAATGGAAAGTGTGTGTTGGGTTATTTCTTACACTAAATAAAATATGATTGTGAAGCTTTCATGTTTGCCAGGGGGGTTGTTCCTTATAAATATTTCATTTTTCTTATCTCAGTTTATTCCCTGTAGATTGCTTCCTAAATTAGGGAAGAGGTGATGTTGATTTTTAAATCTTTCACCAACAATTATATGTAGCTTATTTTACAAAAAACAAAAACACAAGGGAGGACATTTAATTAAGCAATTTAGCGACAGATGCAAATCTCATTTAGCAAAGTCTGTGTGACAGTTTTTCTGTGGATTTGTAACCCCCTGTACCTGTAATACCAAACAGGATATTGAGGCAGGTTTTCATAGTTCAGAAACAGATTTAGCCATAAAAATAATACAGATTTCTCACTCAAAATGATGCAAAATAAAAACTAATTGGTCGGGTGCTTTTCTCTTGCAGATCTACTTTAAAGCTGCAGATGGGGACATTTACTTTCCACTTCCATAGCCTACATATCAGAAAAGAGCATACAGGAAGAATACAGTGGATTTGGCTATCGCATATACATTTCTCAGTGTAGCTCAGATCATTTGCAGGATGGTAATGCTTTGGCAACATGCAAGTATTCCATGATCCAAAGTACATTGGAAATGGCAATAGCTCAACTCATCCTATGACAGAGTTGCTAGCATTTCTCAGCTGTGATTAGAAATCCTTAAAGCCTAACTTCAGGTTTCTTGTGCCTTTTAGAGCAAGCTGGTCCAAATCAACTATTTGCTTTACTAACAGAGAATATATATGTGTGTGTGTGTGTGATTTTGTGCAAAGGGTTAACATGAGGGGCAATCAAAGGGTTAACTGTGTGCTGGGAGTGTTTTACTAGAGGGCCGTGTCAGTGTGCTTCACTGTAAGCACACTGCTGTGGATGGCTGTGCTGTGCACAGGCATCCAAAGCAGTGTGACCGTGCTGACAGGGAGGAGAACTTTTAGTAAACAAAACAGTCCTCCTCCCTGTCAGAGATCCTTAGTAATCACCACTAATCAAAGCTGTTATGAATTAATCTAATTCATAACAGCTGTGTTTTCTATACAGTGATTAGCCTACAGCTATTACATGGTACCTGGGTCAGTCACAGAATCCTGTACCATGTGATTCACAGCTGTCATGAATGTAACTCGTTCACATCAATTCAAAACATTGCTATTAAAAAAAAAAAAAAAAAAAAAAATCCCTGACCAACACCCCCCCGGAGTTGTACAGTGTCACTATGGTGACACTGAACAACTATCGTGAAAGTATATAAAAAAAAAAGAGAAGTTAAAAAAAGTCAAATTTTTCTTTTTTTGTTAATTTAACATGCTGTTGCCAGTCAGTGTCCCTGATCACCGCCACACCAGTCATATGTTGACACTATACTGCGCTGGTGACAGTAGGTAATAGAAAAAATTGCGAATAGAACCCCCCAAATTTTATATAATTTCTTAATTTTCAAAATATGACAAAAAATTACAACTTCTAAAACCTCGTCATGCCTTTTACTTAATACCTCATACTGTCTACTTTCCAAAAAGGAGTCATTTGGGTGGTATATGTACTGTCTTGACATTTTAGGGGCCTTTGATTGTTTAATATTTTTTTTTATAGGGTATGTTTCATAAGAAAGTAGAGAATTTTTTTTTTTTTTTTTTCAAAATTTCCGTTTTGTTTTCATTTATATAATAAAAAACCCATGGTGATTAAATACTACCAAAAGAAAGCTCTATTTTTGTGAAAAAATTATATAAATTGAATTTGCTTACACTGTTGCATGACCACGCAATTGCCAGTTAAATTGGTGCAGTGCTGAAAAGCAAAAAATGGCCTGCTCATGAAGGGGGTAAAATCTTCCAAAGGTCAAGTGATTAATAAATCTAGAGATGGCAGCCCAGGGGTCTCAATCCACTTACCCCATATGCCATTGAATTTATCAGGGATAGGTTTGGCATAAATGTTTCTCCATCTGGATGGTGCTAGAAAATCAAAAATATTCTTTTTTTTTTTTGTAATTCTTTTATTCATGGCATTTTGCATTTGAGACATAATAGCCAGAGAAAAATAAAACATTATAAAAACGTATAAAGACTACAAAGTAAATGGCAGGAAACCGGTCAAGAGAGACCAATAGTCAGGGAAACAATCGTCAATGCAATATAGGGCAGAGTAGGCAGGAACATATAGAGAACCGCTACATGGTACTATGTGGATCCTAGCAGTAGAAATAGTGATGGTGCACAGACAAATATCCAATCGGACGACAAAAAATATTCTTAATGTGAAAATTTTCTAGAAAAACGACCTGTACTGAATTGCTTCTCAGAGGGTGGTGGAAAAAAAGGTTACAGGTGTTCAGGAAGCAATACTGTTACCTTCTTTTTCCCCTAAATTGAGATTTTGCATTGCAGACCTGCCAAGCATTTGGCTCCTGGTGTGGTACAGTCCTATTTACTTCTATAGGGAGAGTAAAGGACAACATGTATTAAAATTGTTGCACTGCTAATTGAAGCATTGCTGCCATGGCGTCCCCTTGTAGGTGGGAGGTTGGGAGCAATAAAAATGCAGCTCAACTGCCTGCTTTTACTGCCCACCCATGTGACAGGAATCTAAGTTTCCGATCACACCGAATCCGACTTTGAAATCATGTGACTTCATTTGAATTTGCACGATTTCAAAGTCGCATGTCAGTCCGACGTCAGGCGACTTAGGAGACATCTGTGCGACTTCTTGCACAGATGTCTATGCAAACTGCACCTGAACACGCAAAGAGTAGTGCATGAGGTACTTTGAAAATCGGTGTGACTTAGACGGAGTTGGAATTTCACCGATATAACCACTTCCATTGTGGACATAAGATTATGACTTTTAAACTGTCAAATCGCATGACAAGTCACAGCAGTGTGACCTGGGGACTAAGGGCTTGACTAAGAGCCTTCAGCTTTGGTAACTGCTGCTTTGGCATTCTCATGGTCTTTGACATGTATAACAGCTGACAAGGTGTTTGCATTAATAAAACTGGTTTCCCTTTGCTGTGTGCTGAAAGTAATCGATTAGACTTCATAATTAGCAAATGAAAGCCATGAGTGTGCCCTAACAAAAAGTAACCAAATTGATGTTTTATCCGATTATTGTGGACAGCCTCACTTGCACTCCTGAGGGTTTACCCCCTTCCTGACCTGGTCCTTCTTTGCATTACTGCACTGCGTTACTTTAACTGACAATTGCGCGGTCATACAACGCTGTAACCAAATGAAATTTAAGTCCTTTTTTTTCCCACGAATAGATATTTCTTTCGGTGTTATTTGATCTCCTATGCGGTTTTTATTTTTTGTGCCATGAAAGGAAAAAAAACGACAATTTTGAGAACAATATTTTGGACTTTTTGCTTATAAGCATGTCCAGTAAAAAAATTTGAAAAATCTAATTTCGTCATAAATTTAGGCCAAAATGTATTCTGCTACAAAAAAAAATTCCAACACGTGTAAATTAATTGATTTACATTAAACTTGTAGTGTCTACAAATGGCGGTATATGTACTGGGATTTTTTTTTTAAACTAGCAATGGTGACCATCAGCGACTTATAGCAAGATTGCAGCGGGCATTCTGACACTGGGGGGGGAACTGACTTGGTGTCACTGACATCCCCAGTGACACCAATAATACAGTGATCAGTGCTAATAAAAAGCACTGACACTACTAATGGCACTGGGCAGGAAGGGTTAACTGTGTGTGTGCTTTCAACTGTAAGCACACTGCTTTGTATGACTCTGCTATGCAGAGCCATACAAAGCAGTGTGCAGGAGCTGACAGGAGAGAATATATATACATGATTTTCACACCCCTGCCACCCTGTGGCAGTTTATCTGCTATAGGGCGGCAGGAAAGCGGTTAACCACTTGACCCCCAGAGGATTTACCCCCCTTAATGACCAGGCCTCTTTTTGCTACTCGGAGCTGCACTAATTCAACTGATAATTTCCCGGTCATGCAATGCTGCACCCAAACGAAATTTACGGCCTTTTTTCCACACAAATAGAGCTTTCTTTCGGTGTAATTTGATCACCTGTGCGCTTTTTATTTTTCAAGCTATAAACAAAAAAAAGCCAAACATTTTGAAGAAAAACAATATTTTTTACTTTCAGCTATAAAAAATATATTGTAAACTCAAAGTTGGTTATAAATTTAGGCCAAAATGTATTCTGCTACATGTTTTTGGTAAAAAAAATCCCAATGAGTGTATTGCTATTGATTGCTTTGTGTGTTATAGAGTCTAAAACTATGGTATAAATACTGCAATTTACGCCATTTTTCTGCTATACAGCGCTGCGCTAGTTTAACGGACAATTGCACGGTCATGCAATACGGTACATAAATTAAATTTACATCCTTTTTTTTCCCACAAATTGAGCTTTCTTTTGGTGGTATTTGATTGCCTGTGCGGTTTTTATTTTTTGCGCTATAAAAAAAAAGACTGACAATTTTGAGGAAAAAAAAAACAATATTTTGGACTTTTTGCTATAAAACATGTCCAGTAAAAAAAAAATGCAAAAATCAAATTTAGTCAAATTTCTGCCAAAATGCATTCTGCGACATGTCTTTGCTAAAAAAAAAAAAAAAAAAACAATACGTGTAAATTAATTGGTTTACGTGAAAGTTATAGCGTTTACAATTGGAGGGAAAGATACTGGGATTTTTAGTTTTTTTTTTATACTAATAATGGCGGCAATCAGCGAATTATGGCGGCGATCAGGGACTTATGGCAATGACCAGCGACTTATGGCGGGACTGCGGCGGACATTCTGACATTGGGGGTTACTGACTTGGGGTCACTGACATCTCCAAAAACACTAATACAGTGATCAGTACAGAAAAAAAAAACACTGACACACTACTAATGGCACTGGGGAGGAAGGGGTTAACTTTATTTTGCAGGGAAGGGTTATCTGAGTGAGGGGAGTGTTTTACTAGAGGGCGGGGGTGTGTGCTGGACGGGACAAGGCTGTTCGAAAGAGAGAAACTCTTCTTTCTTGATCAGCTCGTCCTCGAGCTGTCAGGGAAGTGACAGACAGCACAGCTACTGCAGCTGTGCTGTCTGTCACTGTTTGCTGCCGATCGCCGGGAAACAGCCGGTAAAGACGCCTCGCGCGCGCCCCCTATCTCTTTACAAAACACGCATTTTAAAACGTGGTTTTGCCTGCCAGTGCTGCCCTGCCACCGTATTTCTACAGTGGCAGGGCGGCAAGTGGTTAATGTACACTCACCAGCCAACAGATACACTTGTTCAAATGTTTGGTAACGCAAAATGCTAATCAGCCAATCACATGGCAGCAACTCAATGCATTTAGGCATGTAGACGTGGTGAACATGACTTGCTGAAGTTCAAACTGAGCATCAGAGTGGGGAAGAAAGGGGATTTAAGTGACTTTGAACGTGGCATAGTTGTTGGTGCCAGATGGGCTGATCCGAGTATTTCAAAAACTGCTGATCTACCGGGATTCAACCATCTTTAGGGTTTAGAGAGAATGGTCCGAAAAAGAGAAAATATCCAGTGAGTGGCAGTTGTGTGGATGAAAATGCCTCATTGATGTCAGAGGAGAATGGGCAGACTAGTTTGAGAAGATAGAAAGGCAACAGTAACTCATGTCAATATGGACCAAAATCTCTGAGGAATGTTTCCAACACCTTGTTCAATCTATGCCACGAAGAATGAAGGCAGTTCTGAAAGAAAAAGGGGGTCCAACCCAGTGTGCCTAATAGTCCTCATGCACACTGGGCGCTTTAAAAATGCCAGTAGTGTTAGCTGTTTGAAGTCATGTTAAAAATGTGAGTTTTTCCCATTTTTATTAGTGTTTAGCTGCGTTTTTCCATGTTTGCGGTTTTTATACAAAAAAAATAAAATTTTTGCTGAACGAAAATGCCGGTTTGCCGCGTTAACCAGCATAAAAGCATTTTTACAACTAAAAAACTCCTCTAAAAACCCACTAGTTCTGGGAGAGGGGGGTTTCCAGCCAAAAAATGCTGATTATAGCCTATGTGTGCATGGACACATAGGATAACATGCTGGGGGGTTTACTGGCTGTAGAAAAAAAAAAACCCACCAAAAGCCAAAAATAGCCGTTGTAAAAACATCCAGTGTGCATGAGAACATAAAGTGACCGGTGAGTGTATATGGACTTGCAAGTGTATGATCCAAATGCACACGTTCCTGCATTAAAAATGGCTGTGTGTATAAGTGGGTGCTGCATTGACCGTCGGCTGGAACCGAACAAAATCGGCAAGAAAAAAAGTCACCAGCACACCGAGGATCACCAATATGGGTCCAAAGGTTTTAATAAACCATCACATAGTTACAGCAAGGTAACTTTTCGGAGTCTCGCATGACCCCTTCATCAGGCATATGACACATGCCTGATGAAGGGGTCCTGCGAGACTCCGAAACGTTGCCTTGCTGTAACTATGTGATGGTTTATTAAAACCTTTGGACCCCTATTGGTGATCCTCGGTGTGCTGGTGACATGTTTTTCTTGCTATTTTTTTCTTGTATATGGACTTGTTCACACAGCAGTACTTGTTTTTACATCTATTTCTGTGGATGTTTAGTGATTTATATGCAGATCATATGTAATGTAACTTCTAAACATGGTTCCAATATTTGGCTTGCTGTAAAGAAATGAGGATTTTCCTGTATAACACTTAGTTTGTGCTGTGTTGATAACCAATGACATTCATCTTCACATTTCTGACAGGTTGTTTACAAGAGCTTCACGGAATCCTTGACTGGATAACGGCAAGTAGGAAATGCTACTTTATCTGCGAATTGTTGTACATCCTCAAGATGAGGCCCCTTGTAAATACAGCATGATAGTTCACAAGGTGACACGTGGCACTGTCTGTGGAGACAATGTATCAATCTACAGGATCCTGATCCTTCTATGGAGTACGGTTAACATGACATAATCTGGATGGTTGGATATTACATAAATAGGTTACAGTGCAGAGGTTGTGCACTAGCCTAATGGGAAAGCAAGATTAAACAGCAGTGTCACCAAGATCATTTCATACATACAAATAATGCTTTGGTCTCCTTTTAGGGGCCCTAGGTCTAATAATTCCAGCCATCCAAACAAAAAGATGCATGAAGGTGAACGGTCTTAAAGCTAAAGTGTGGATTTTAAAAAACAAATCTCCACAGCTTTAGTCATATTTACCTGTAGTAAAGTGTGTCCCTCCTTGTACAGATAGTTGGGTTCTGGAGAAATCTTCATTGCAGGGATGCCCCGTCCTCTTCCTTTTTCTGAACCTCTGGCATGGCAATGATTAACAGCGTTGGGTCTTTAATCAGCAGTACTGATGGTCCAAAGGAAACCTGTCTCTTCCTCTCCATTGATAAGTTATTTCATTCATTACATTGCAAGTAACATTAAATATGAATAGGGAAGAGTCTGGCCGGTCACAGGATTCTCTGATTCACAGATCATGTTACAAGCAATGTAAACAATGAAGGGGGAGATAAAGGGGACGTGTCCATGTCAGATCATCTATGCTGCTTTCTGCCTGATGATACCAAGTTGGTAACCATTGCAGTGTAGGAGGTTCAATGACAGGAAGAAGACAGGCATACCTGCAGTGATGATCATATCAAGATCTGGGGAACCTGCACATTGTCAGCTTTAACTACATGCCGCCCAGCCACTGTACATATATGGCGGCAGGGCGGCACTCGCAGGCAAAACCACGTTTTAAAACGTGTGTTTAGTAAACAAATAGGGGGCGCACGCGAGGCGCGCTGCCGGCCTATCTGTCCCGCGGATCACCGCCGCAGATGTCAGTCGCCAGCTCACAGCCGCTCCTTAGTGGCTATGTCCCGGCGATCGGCGGCAAACAGTGACAGGCAGCACAGCTGCAGTAGCTGTGCTGTCTGTCACTTCCCTGTCAGCTCGAGGATGAGCTGATCGAGAAAGAACAGTTTCTCTTTCTCAATCAGCCTTGTCCCGCCCAGTACACACCCCCGCCCCCCAGTAAAACACTCCCCTCACTCCTATAACCCTTCCCTGCAAAATAAAGTTAACCCCTTCCTCCCCATTGCCATTAGTACAGTGTCAGTGTTTTTTTTTTTTGCACTGATCACTGTATTAGTGTTTTTGGGGATGTCAGTGACCCCAAGTCAGTACCCCCCAATGTCAGAATGTCCGCCGCATTCCCGCTATACGTCGCTGGTCGCTGCCATAAGTCCCTGATCGCCGGCATTATTAGTAACAAAAAAAACCCCCTAAAAATCCCAGTATCTTTCCCGCCATTTGTAAACGCTATAACTTTCACGTAAACCAATTAATTTACACGTATTGGGGTTTTTTTTTTAGCAAAGATGTCGCAGAATGCATTTTGGCAGAAATTTATGACTAAATTTGATTTTTGCATTTTTTTTTTTTTTTACTGGACAGGTTTTATAGCAAAAAGTCCAAAATATTGTTTTTTTCCCTCAAAATTGTCAGCCTTTTTTTTTTTTTTATAGCTTTAAAAAAGAAAAACCGCACAGGCGATCAAATACCACCGAAAGGAAGATCAATTTGTGGGGAAAAAAGGATGTAAATTTCATTTATGTACCATATTGCATGACCGCGCAATTGTCCATTAAACTAGCGCAGCGCTGTATAGCAGAAAAATGGCGTAAATTGCAGTATTCATACCATAGTTTGTAGACGCTATAACTTTCACACAAAGCAATCAATATACATTTATTGGGATTTTTTTTACCAAAAACATGTAGCAGAATACATTTTGGCTTAAATTTATAACCAACTTTGAGTTTACTATAGATTTTTTATAGCTGAAAATAAAAAATATTGTTTTTCTTCAAAATTTTTGACCTTTTTTTGTTTATAGCGTGAAAAATAAAAAGTGCACAGGTGATCAAATTACACCGAAAGAAAGCTCTATTTGTGTGAAAAAAGGCCGTAAATTTCGTTTGGGTGCAGCATTGCATGACCGCGCAATTATCAGTTGAATTAGTGCAGCGCCGAGTAGCAAAAAGAGGCCTGGTCATTAAGGGGGGTAAATCCTCTGGAGCTCAAGTGGTTAAAGTATTTGGAAATGTAGAGCAAATTGAGAAAAAAAAATTAATACATGACTTTCTACCAACTTTCCTCTTTCCTCCCCTCCATTCCATGTTCCACAATGTCTATTATCTATGCTAAAACTTTGTGTGTTGAGCCACTGCATATCTGTAGTTTCTTTATACCCTGATCTTCTCACTGAAGTGCAACCTGATGCTGAAAAATAACATACATACAGTATTACAATGTAGTCACTCTACTAGCTTTGTATTTTGTAAGAATATTCCTGTGATACATCCTTCACTACCCTATGACATATTTGCAATCTGTAATATGCGTTTGAAAAAAAATTGTATTGAGCCATAAACATGAACATACAAGTCACCATCCCTAAGCATTTTGCTCCATTTTCAATGCTGAAAAAAGTCTGTAAATACTTAATTTTTGATGAACTTTTTTTTTTCTCCACCTCTGGGCTGGAGAATCTGGAGGGAGAACACAGCCAGTGAAGGGCTGACATCGCTCCTTCATACACTGGCCGTCTGTGTGATGAGATGATCAGCGGAGAACATGTTCTCCATTGATCATCTCTGTTTCCTAAACCACTAATGATCTGAGATCAGCAACGATCCTCAGGATTGCCGCTGATCTCAGTTTCATAAAAGGACACCTATGTAAGATATGTCCCCTGACTTTAGAAACATTCCCCTCTTAGACAGTTGTCATCATATATTTGTCCCCATTAGATAATCCATCTCTCCTCTGTTGACAACTGTACACTTGTAGATGTCTCCTTTTTTCAGGATTGGTGACCAAGACAAAGGGGTTTCCAGCATGGACATGGCCATTGAAAACTTGACAGGGAGTATAATCTTTCCCCATTCAAGGCAAAAACAACAAAAATGTCTTAACATCAACTTTTAAGTTATGAAAAATGCCTCTCCTCCTGAAAATTCTATTTACTCGGCTGTTTTCTTCATTTATTGGTTATAGTTTTTTGAATCCCTGACCTGGAACAAGAATGTGTATCAAGTGTTTTGACATTTTTCCTAACTTCATGTAACAGTCGCCAGTTCATGTCTGAAAAATAGTGAGACATTTGCTGAGTTTTACCTATAACAGCTGCCTTTCCCTTAAAGTCAATATACTTACTACTACTTGGATGTCTCAGATGCAGAGCTATATTTTCAAGACCAAGATGCTCTCCAGGAAACCTCAGAGAGAGAGTTCACTTATAATGTCAGATGGCTTCACAAAGCAGCACAGGTACCATATGCAGGAGTAAACGGGACTAGTGAATAGTACAGTAGTCAGGACTAGTTGGCAGTGAACAGAGGCAGAATCTGTTATCTCACCAAGGTCAGGGCAGGTGGCAATCAGAGTAATCTGTTATCCAAAATTGAATCTGGGCAGGCAGCATCAAAGAGAGTAATTCAATAGCCAAATAGGGGGGTCAGCAAAAGGAGAATCCAGAGATGACAAGACTTACAAAAATGGGCAAGATAAGGTAGGTAGCAAATGCTATCACAAGACAAGCTCTGTGCTTGTAGTTCTCAAATTGAGCACCAAAGCACTTCAGGCAATGAGAGGAAAAGATGAGGAACTGGCAGTGCCAAGACACTGCCTAGCAATGTGGACATCATATCCCACTGCTGATCATTGACAACCCCCAATGTTCTGCCAAGGAAAGATGTTTGGTTGGGTTGCAGCTACGGGAAAGAGGCAGTGGGAGCATGTCTCTCCCTCCCAACACTTCACTGACTGCATCATTGTTCCATCATTGTTGTGGATAGGTACAGCTCTCATTATAAATGGTATAAACAAGTCCTGTCATTAGGGCAGCACAGTGGCTAAATGGTTAGCACTTCCGCCTGGCAGTACTAGGGTCGCTGGTTCAATTCCCGACCACCTGCCTGGAGTTTGCATGTTCTCCCTGTGCCTGCGTGGGTTTCCTTCGGGTACTACGGTTTCCTCCCACTCTCCAAAGACATGCTGGTAGGTTAATTGGCTCTTGTCTAAATTGGCCCTAATATGTGTATGTATGAATGTGAGTTAGGGACCTTAGATTATAAGTCCCTTGAGGGTTAGGGACTGATGTGAATGTACAAAATATATGTAAAGCGCTGCGTAAATTGACAGAGCTATATAAGTACCTGAAATAAATAAATTTAATGCAATGTATTGGTGTGATACAACATGCATCACCCTTGTTATATTTTCTAAATAACATTCACCGAGTAGCTTATATCTCAGTTTACTAAACAAGCACAGTGAAACACAGCTTGGGGTATAGTTATAAAGTGAAAATGGTAGGATTATGTCCAGAAAACACAGCTTATTACTGAGAGATGGCATTTCAATTAGAATTAATTTCAGGAAATCGTTGGGGAATGATTTCAGAAAGTCGTTACTGCAAATTTCCACGCAAGTGATTTACTGGTTGTTGGTGTTTTACTTAATGAAACAAAAAAATAAAAGCAATAAAATGTCACAGACCAAATCCAACTAGCTTAGATTTGCCGTTGTCATAGGGTTAATGTTACATTTTGGTTGGCTGGTTCTCGGGTAGCAGACTGAAAAACACAGTTTGGGGTATAATCACAAATTGAAAATCAGTAAGTTTAGGTCCAGAAGATGCATATAATTAAATACTCAATTTCCATTTTATTCTGTGCTTTATTTAAAAAAAATGTAAAAGAAAAGCAATAAAAATGTGCACTCCATATCCCATCAAGGTTTATATTTTAGAGACATTTTTTTGATCTCTGTTAGTTGGTTGATTTGGGTTGTGTACCTAAGGTATTTTTGAATTTATATAATTAACAAATAATTTTATACTATGTGACATCATGTTCTACTTCTATTCAATCCTTTTCTCTATATAGTAACTCCTGAAGAAGCGATACAGTCACGAAACATATCGAGTAACTATCAAGTTATTACCCATATCAGCATTCGATTTATGTCTTTTGATACCTTTACCGGGATACGGTACATTTGTGTCAATTTTAATAATTTTTGACATGTTTTGGAAACAGCATAGAATACTCTACAAACCCCCCCCCTTGTGGGGTTCTTGCATTCTTAGCGGAGTAATATGTATGTGATTGCTATGTAATGGTCTACATTTCTACAATAAAGTGATTTTAAAGATATCTTTGTTACCATGCCTCTAAAGTCCGCAATTGGCCTTTTTTATTTTCTCTTTGGTTCATTCTGCTTGATTTAGGTTGTGGACATAATTGTTTCTCGTTCTTTGTTTTAAAGCATTACAGGGCTATGCATGCTGTTAACGTTCCTGATATTGATTAGTCACTTGATATTATATAACAGAGTATGGGAGTCTCCACAATTGTATGGTGCATGGTCTACACAGATTATGGCTAGGTGTTTTGCTCCAGTGCCTAGTAAGAAAATAGAACACCCTTGTTAAGTTAGATTACCATTATTTCTAGAACTCAATAAGATGCCAGAATTATAATTACAATAAGCTTCTAGTTGCTTGTAACAATTTTCAAAATGTTGTTATTGCTGACCTTCAAGAAACAACAATCTTCCAAGTTTAAACTATTGGGCACTAAGGTCACACAATTTCTGAGGTGTGGTCCTCTCCATCTATCTGGATGTGTAGCACTTTCTTTCCCAACATTAATCACAAGCACTGGGCTAACCAATACTACTGCAGGCTAAATATACACTTTACTGTGGCATGATTGGTTGAAACAGTAATATCACCACAGCCTTCCTTCAATTTCACAGTATTCTCCTCAGTTAACCACTAGCCTACAGGGCACTTATACCCCCTTCCTGCCCAGGCCAATTTTCAGCTTTCTGCGCTGTTCCACTTTGACAATTGCGCAGTCATGCAGCACTGTACCCATATGAAATTTTTATCATTTTTTTGTGACAGAGCTTTATTTTGGTGGTATTTAATCACCTCTGGGGTTTTTATTTTTTCATAAACCAAAAACCACTGAAAATTTAGTTTTTGTTATAACATTTTGTAAATAAGTGATTTTTCGCCTTCACTGATGTGCGCTAATGAGGCTGCAGTGATAGGCACTGATAGGTGGCACTGATGGACACTGATAGGTGGCACTGATGAGGAGACACTGGTAGGTGTCACTGATCGGCATTGATAGGCATCACTGATGGGCACTGAAAGGCAGCACTCATGGCACTGTTAGGTGGCACTGACTGGCACTGTTAGGCAACACTGACAGGCACTGATAGGTGGCATGGACTGGCACTGATAGGTGGCATGGACTGGCACTGACTTGCATTGATAGGTGGCACTAAAAGGCAGCTCAGATGGGCACTGAAATGTGGCACTGATGGGCACTGGCAGGTGGCATGGATGAGCACTGACACATGGCACTGATGGACACTGACAGGTGGCGCTGCTGGGGCTACACTGATCATCAGGGCACACTGATCATCAGTGTTCTGATGATCAGTGTACATGTCCCCTCTGCGGAATGCTGATTACCGCCTCTCCTCTCCTCTCGAGCTGTCAGCGTGACAGCTCGTGAGGAGAGAAATGCCAATAACCGGCATTTCCCTGTTTACATGTGGTCAGCTGTGATTGGACCCAGCTGATCACATGACCGAGCCGACATCTCCGGCTCTTTCTGTGAATCGGTGATCCGCTGTCTCCGAGGGACACAGCGCACTGCCGATCGCCTCGCTGCGCGCTCCCAGAGCCGCGCATGCACGGTGAGAATGGGAGGCCATCATATGACGTCCTCCCAGAACGAGAGAACCGCCTTGCGCCCGTCATTGTAATATATGGCGGGTGGGAGGCGGTTAAAGCAGACCTCCCTCCCCCTCCTTTATTTTTTTTCATAATACATTTTTATTTGGTTTTACAAATATAGTTACAACAACAAAATAACAAAAATAGGACCATGAAAAGGTACACAATTTCCAGGGAGTGTGCACAAGCAGGGCCACCCGACCCTGCACTGCCACTGTCCATCCATTTATATAAAACGGTCAGATGGGAGGTGGTTAAACATAACATCTTAGGTTACAGTTCTGAACCAGTCAGGCCAGGGTTTCCAAGCTTTGTCATATTTGCCCCTCCTTTTATTTACCTGTCCTCACCAACATTATCTGCAGGTTTTTGGAAAGTCCTACACAGGGTTAGAGAAGGAAAAACTATAAACCAAAAAAAGACTGACAACATGGGCAATGGGAACATTGGTCCAGCAGGACCATAAAATACATTTTATTTACCTTCTAACTACTACTAATTAAATACAGATAATATTGAATTTGAAAAATCCCCTGATATATCAACAATTAGGGACTCCCAACATGTTGATGTAGTCTTTATAATTGTAAAATTCAGCACTGGACCCTAAATACAGGAGGGCAGAACACAATAACTTTTTATATCTCTCAGAGCAACAATGACTGTTCAGGCTAGGAAGTAGTCTGCTCAAATATCTATTAATTCATTCTTCTAATCAATACTGTACATGTTTCTTACCAGCTCCTGCTGCTGATATTATTCATATTGTTTATACATAAGCCTTGATATCAATGCAGGCAGAATGTAGGTATATTGTAACATCCAATGGTAGTCACCAGGTAAAAGAAATGATTAAGCAGTGTATACCTGGCCACTGAAAGGCCAGTTTTATTCTTGGATAATAGGCCTAGTTGCTGTTTGCCTATCATTTATTTTTACTATGGGATAAGGGGGATCGGTAAATGTGTATAATATGAGTTGATCTACGTTCACACGGTTATTGCACAATTCTTTTTTTCTTTTAAACAAAGCAGCAGCGTGAAGGCAAACATAAGGCAGCTCCAAAAACAAATGGTCGATAAAAGGCGAATGCTGCACTTTAAACGCCTCAAAATGGAAATAAAGGCCATGTCAACAAAAAATATAAAGTAATATACCCCCCAGAAAATTAAACCCCCAAAATACCCACTTAAAACATAAAAAAACACTTTTTTTAAACAAAAGTCTCACCAGCAAAAAAAAGTAGTTTGTTATAGGACAGCAGCTAAAAGTGGCTGCAGCCCTCATATCAATCACAAGCAAAAATTAAAGACAGAAAAGCCCCATATAATAACAAAAACAACCAACAAATGGGTTGATTGTCCAAAATGCTAGCAATCAGAGTTTGAGCACAAGTTGTCCCCTGAAGATTTCCACTTGCAGACAAAATGTGTTTTGGGCGAGGCCAGTGGCCTGTGACATTATTATGCTCATCGGTGTACAATGGCGAGGAGTTAGATGCTTTATGTACCCTGTGATTTTTGTGACTATAATGTGTATATAATAAACATTGAGGTTTTAGCGATACTACTGTATAGTCTCCTACTCTTCCCACTATCCCTGAGGAAAAACTGTGTATTGTTGTGAATCAATGGCCAGTGAATTGTGTGGGTACACTGTTAATCAGTGGTGGCCAGTAAAGTATATGGGTGCAGTGTTCATCAGTGGTAAAGCCAAAGCAGGGAGATCCTTTCTTTGCAGGTCTTCAGGTACAGCTTCTCTTCCAGCAAAAACAGTGAGCAGCACAATAGTGACATCACCAAATCTCATTCTAGTGAAACAATATTCATAGGCAGCAGTAACTTTGGTAACCTTCTACTGCACATATACAGCTATGAGGCTCAAGGCACAATAGTGCCTTGCTATTTTTCAAGAGGAATTGAAGCCAAATTGTAGATTTTGTTGAGCACTGCTTAAACAAGATTACCATTTCTAGATGTTCCCTATAAGATAGCAAATTTAAGATTAGTGTGCACGCTGTGTAAACTTTAGTCTGTTCATCACAGAAAAAAATGCTTCCCTTATGGTAAATTAGAAGGACAGTTTGGGGCTGTGAATATTCTAAAATTGGATTTGGAAGGTGTATCAAGCATGTGATTTAGCAGGACAAACGGAAGGGCTGACTTCAGTCTAATGAGCTGTCTCCTGGAAGTCCATCCCCTGTGTTCCCCTTCGGATAAGCCTGTATCATTTTGAGAATTCCAGCCTGTAAAGACAATGGGAGGATGAGGCTTGAGGATCAATCAGTAAAAATATTCTTGTTTACATGGCAGAACTTGGTTAGAAGGGTCAGGGGCTTGGCCCATTTCATCAACTTCCTTCTGATAATGTATCCACTAGACATGATAAAGAAGAGGTCATAGTGATAAATAAGAATAACAAAATCTTCAATATATTGCAGATAGCAGCAGAACACTCTTCTAAAGCTCCTTGCACAAAGGACCAAGTCCTATTTTCCCATTTGCACAAAGAATTTTACAATGCTATTTCTTTTGACTTTCTTTTTCTACTCCAGACTGAGCCCAGTGACTCCATTGGGTAAGTGGCTGCATCTTTTAAAATGTATTCGGTAAAAATGTAACAGTCATACGCCTACTAATGCTGATCAATGTAATTTAATTTTAAACACTTGTATTGTGGATAAAAATGGTTTTATCAGAAAGCCATGTGTCATTCTTTTAGCAAGCTAGTGGCAAGGATTTGTTGATGAACTGTGACTACTAATATTTCTACTGTTCAAATAGTGCATGTTGCATTGCTTTTTGAAATGGATAAGTAGTGTACAACCCAAAAGCGAACATTTGCATCATATATGTGATGGCTGCATTAGTTTTCTTTTTTTAGGCATTCTTTCTTCTATTTTCATCTGGTGATCTGGCCAGTAATTCTGACATTTTTCAAAAGAACAAGCTCTCTTCTGGATGTGCCAGTTACAGGGCAGGGCTGCTTACAATAATAATTTTTTTGTTATGTTAAACCTTTATGCCAAAAGGAAAAAAAATGATTTGCTGTAAATGCTTATTATGTGTTAGTTGGTGTTTGGCTTCATCTTTGTTAATGTATCTATATCTGGTAGTGCATCTAAAACTAATCTCCCCCCAGATTGACAATGGTACTGTACAAAGGTGTCCCCTGTGCTCATTCATCCAGAGTGGTGTCTCTCTAATAGTCGAGGTATGTTCCTAGTCAGATCACCAGGTGAAAACAGCAGGGAAAAAGCCTAAAGAAATCCAGTGCAGCCACCACTAATAATGATTAGTAAGCTGCGACATATTACATTTTTGGTTTTGCTTGTAATACCGCTTTAAAGTGCTGGTAACTTGTATGCGTTATTTTTCTTATCAATATCTTATTTGTAGTCTAAGCTATTTCTAAATTACAATAATGGTGGTTTTCAAGGCTTGCTTTGGGGTGTAGCTTAAATATTTTATTTCCCTTGAGCATTAAAGTCATCATCTGTCTTGTGTATATATAATGTATTTTCATTTTACCACCAATGCTATAATGGTGGAATAAATGACAATTATGTTTTGCCTGGTCTGCTTACTTTTAAAATAGTTTGTAGTTTTAGGAAATTTGAATGGTTTCTGTTCCTACAGGACCCCCCCCCAGCTTGGGACTTTAACATGGAAACACAATGATCTCATAAACCCTTTGTACATCACAAAATTCAGTGAGACCTACACTTTTTAAATGCCATTGTATACGAAGGGATAAGCCTTGTCTGCCTTGTCAATGTAGGCATTACTGAGACAGGACTCCTTCAATGACTTGGAAAAGGAGTGTGTTTTGGAGGGTGGTGCTAGTAGGGGTGAAAGATTAATATTAATTAAGAAAAATTTGATGTGTCAAATTTAGGAGAACTTCCGGTCTTGCGCTTGCCTCATGTATTAGGTACCCACATGAAAAAATATCGCCAGACAGCAATTTTTTTTTTCAAAATTTATACTGAACCATTGAACACATTTTCTATATTATTCCTTATGAGAAACAAATCCTGACTAAGAGGTTGGGCAGTACAACTCTTGTTTCCTATGTGGCAAGTACAGCAATTAACACCTGGTATAACACCTCCATTGTTGTCAGCATAGTAAATCAAGAAAAAAAAATTTGCACAGTAGTGTCCTAAAGGAAATATATAGCTACATTAGGCTGCTGAATTACAACACCCAGGATAAGTGAGACATTAGGGTTGCATTACTAAAACTGGAGAGTGCAAAATCTTGTGCAGCTTTAGCTATTGACTCTGCAGATGGTGACTTCTGTGTGCTTCAGCATGCGCTGACCCCGCTCTGTCATTTTACGTGGCCTACCACTTCGTGGCTGAGTTGCTGTTGTTCCCGGTTGCTTCCACTTTGTTATAATACCACTAACAGCTGACCGTGGAATATTTAGTAGCAAGGAAATTTCACTAATGGACTTATTGCACAGGTGACAACCTATCACAGTACCACGCTTGAATTCACTGAGCTCCTGAAGCAGCACAGCAACCTAAAAAGACTGAGTGCTGTAATAAAATCATTTTATATTTGAAGGATATGCATAGAAGTAATAACCTCTAGTAAGGCAAGCTGACTTGAATACATTAATTAACCTAAGATTAACATTATAATTTAAAACTAATTACAAGTTAATTTAGCTTAGAGCTGACTTTGATCATTTAGCAAATGACTTAATTTGTCATAAATGCCGAGTGATACTTGAAAACTGTTAGAATCTGCAGGCAAATAAAAAGGAACATGTATGCCCTGTTATAACTGTTTTTTCCTATCTCTTTTGGATATATGGGGGAAGGGTTACAACCTCAATTGAGATGGTATTGCTGATTTTGTCCTGATCTCAGAGATTTCCCCTTACTTCCTGATCAAGTGATAATTATTGAGGTGAATAGGAAGGGATGAGAAATATTTTTAGTAGAGCCAAAGACAGCAAGGTTTTTTTATTCCATGAGCTCATATGTACAGCCATTCAGCAAACCGGAATATTGGCAATGATAAGGATTTACTAGAGGAGCAATCAGATGTAGAAGATGAATGCCTTGATGCATATAACTGAACAAGGTGTAGGTTGCGAGACAGTTTAAGTGGAAAATGTTCATGTTTGACTGGAGTACACACAAAGCTATAAATCTGCCCACTGTGGACCTAGATAGCACTACAAACCTGAAGTTGTCCTAACCCTTTCAAATTCTATCTAAAACATTTTCAAAAGTTGGCTGATTGAATAGATAATAATTGGTTTACCCTACATAATGTAATACAATGGCAAACGTTTGTTTCTGTGTGCAGTTAAATCTGTTGCAATGGTCTCTAATGATCTCATTTCATTCTCACAAGCTCTAGATCCGTGTTCGGCTTATATAAGCCTGAATGAGCCTTGGAGAAACACAGATCATGTGTTCAATGAGTCCCAAGACAAACCAATGTGTGACAACCATTTAGATGGGGAGTGGTATCGGTTCACTGGGATGGCTGGAGATGCTATGCCTACATTTTGTATTCCAGAAAATCTTTGTGGCACTCATGCACCAATCTGGCTCAATGGGAGTCATCCAAGTGAATCAGAGGGCATTGTGCAAAGACAAGCCTGTGCCAGCTTTGACAAAGACTGTTGCCAGTGGAATACCACTGTGGCCATCAAAGCCTGTCCAGGAGGATATTATGTCTATCAACTTACTAAACCAAGTGTCTGCTTCCATGTGTACTGTGGTCGTGAGTATTTCCCCACATTTTCTCTAGCTGTTTTTGAGAATCTACTGTTGTGTAAATATGGCTGTTCCATAAATCTCACAATACACATTGACTTAGTAGTTTTAGAAAAAGTTGGTGTCAGTGGGAGGAATAGCACCCCATCGCTGGTGTCAGTGGGAAAAAAGCATCCCGTCGTTGGTGTAAATGGGTAGAATAGCGTCCCGTTGTTGGTGTCAGTGGGAAGAATAGTGCCCCATTGTTGGTGTCAGTGGGATGAATAGTTCCCCATCGTTGCTGTCAATGGAAGGAATAGTGCTTCATATCAGTGGCAGGAAAAGTGCCCCAAGGGCCAAATAAAAGCAAGCAAAGGGCCACAGTTTGACTCCTGCTCTAGACTTTAGAAACATTTGTAGCACTACAAACCCCTACCATGTTTCTGTGATGTGGTAATTGGTAAATGTACACTGGAAATATCTCCAACAATAACTATTGACATAATTATATGAACGCATAAGGTTCTTCTATGTGATTCAGAAGATTGTTGTAGGATTGATGGAGTGATGGTCTTACATGGATACATACTGCTAAACAACATAAATGAATGGGAAATGAAGTTCACTCTTCCATGTTTAATACACAAAACATTTAACAGAAATGTGTGAGATTCAGTGATAAAAAACAACCAATATGAAATTATGTTTCATTGAACTGACAGTAAACTGATATTTGAAATGTTCTAAGGGGTAACTGTACTGTGCATTCTACTATTCCTATGTGTATGCATTTGACTAACATAAAGTGACTTAAAGTTTTTTTTATAGGAAAGGTACAGTTTATTGTGTGATTGTAAAATAGTCATCTGCTTTTGTTGTTCCATATAGACAGATATATACTGTACATATACACTGTATATTCTTAGAGGTAAACGAATTCTTGCACGTGAATTCAAATTGACTTCAAAACTATGGAGCACAATGTAATAAAGTATAGATATTTGAATTTTCAAAGCTGCTCTGTGAGCCATAGATTAAAGTATACCTAAAGACAAAACTTTTTTTTTTTTTAGTTTTGGATTGATTGGAGAAGAGTAAGAACACCTTTGAGTGAACATGAAAGAACATCTCAAATTTTGAGTTGTCACCAAAACAGAAATAAAGGGGGAATCTTCCAATGGCTTAAAAATCAGATAGACACTTATATACAAGCTCAAACAGAAAATAGCTCTCCATACACAAAATATAATGTTATAATGTTTTAGGGCAATTTTTGTTGCTTTTATTCAATAAATATACTGTATAAGTTCTGTCTGATTTCACAAAGCAGGTTTTCTTTTGTGAAAATGTGAATTTGTGTTTTTATCTTCCTTTATTAAGACTTTTATGACATCTGTGATTTGATGGAGTGTGGAGGGACTTGTCTGGATACTGGAGATTGCATTTGCAGCTCTGGAACAGTTCTTGGTCCTGATGGACAAACGTGTCTCGGTAAGAGAATGAACCTAACTACTTAGTAACCACCCCATCATTCAGCAATATTTTTCCAGTAAAGTGAAATCAAATGAGTTGTTATAAGGCCTGGTGCCTTACTTTATATAGCTTTGCTGTTTGCGCTGCAATAACCAACCTTCCCCTTTACGATACCTCTAGCACTCTCCAACAAATTTCACTCATCTAAATAAGAGTGCAAGTATAAGTCTGCATATATTTTGACTAAAGATTTTTGTTTGCATTGCACTTTTCTGTTAAAAAAATAGTGATCAGCGGTAACTTTCTTGTTCTTCACTTTTTAAATTACCGTATCATACCTCATGTTTACCTCTAAGGCATTGCTTGTTTTTTATTATATTTTCTCTCCTTGTTAGAGCAGAAGTGTCAGACTGTAAGTCATGTCTCCTGTACAAACAAATGGCAACTGCCCCAATCTATAACTTGCCTTTGCAGCAAGGAGCACATGGAAGGGCGACACATGTCAAACAACAACAAAGAAAAATTCCCAGCTCAACTTACCAACCAGCCTGCAATCAACCAAATTGTCCTGTCTAACAGATCTCAGTGTATCCAATATTCTGCATTTGCTTCTTCTATGGAGGCTCTCAAAATTTATAGAATTAGGACTGCAGAAAATACTGGGGTGCCATGAAGACGCTCTGCAGCTTACGCATGTATTTACAAATGTGTTCAAACTAAACCCCTGTTTGTAACGTGAACTGTTTGACAGGGCAATTTGGTTGGTTGCAGGCTGGTTGGTAAGTTGAGTAAGTCCTGTGTCCTGCCTGAGATCAATGTGGATAATAGATACTCCAAAAACTGACACATGACAAGGCGCTGTAAATATTATATGAAAGAAAACTAAAGTGCTGTTATTTGTCAGGTATACCTTCCTCCACTAGCCCAGACAAAGCCAGCTATCCGCATTGTGCCCATGGCAGATGACAGGTCAGTCAACACAGTGGGCTTACAGTCTGATTTTGCATCAGGAAAAGACTACTAAATACCAACAGACACACTCTTGGAGGCAAGGCTGTACTAGCATAATCAAATCTTTTTCACAGTGCTACAATACTCATCCTTATGTGCCTACAAATTACAAATACCAAAATATCATGATCTCTCAATTATAAATGCTAAATTCATAAATTGATAATCTTTCAACTGTAAGTGCTTTGTGCATAAAAAAGTCCATTGATAATATTTTGTTTCCCAAACGCAAGTGCTCAGTGCAAAAAATCTATCCATAAAAGGAACAAATTCTGCTGTGTTCTCCATGGCCCCCCTCAGGTGCTCCCACTCTCACTGGAGACTTATGACCCTTGCTACTAGCATGGGAGTCAAAAACAACTTTTGGATGATATCCCTCTTGGGCTTCTCTCCACACTCCATTGTGGCTCCATTATTATTCACTTTGGTAAGTATCACTCCTCAGTAGTAGTACTGTACTGTGTAATCATTTTTATTTAAAAATGAAAAGATAATACCATTCCACTTACATAAAAATAATATCTCTCATGAATGGAGTGTGCACCACAGGCCGGAAATGAGGTCGCTGGAAACCCTGCCCAATTCGTTTCTCCACTCCCACTGGGCATCCTCAAGAACAGCTGGGTTTCTGTGATGTAATTTTTGGCCCGGGGAGCACACGCCGGCTGCCGCACTTCCAAGTCATTGATTGTAATGATATTATTATTTCATTTGAACTAAAAATGACTACACAGTGGTAGCTTCTTCTTCCCTATTGTTTATAATGCAGTCTGAGTACTGAGTAGTGACACCTACCAAAGTGAATGCCAGAGACTGTCAAGGAGAGTAGTACGCAAGCAAGCAACACAGCACAGAAAAGAGTCTAGGAGGGCTATCATCTAAAAGTGATGTTTGACTCTTATGCTAGTAACAAGGGTCATAAGCCTCCAGTAAGTATGTGAGCACCTGAGGGGGGGGGGGGGGGCATGGAGAGCACAAAAGCATTTGTTCACTTTATTGATGTATTTTTTTGTACTGAGCGCTTTCTTCTTTTGGGAAAAAAAATTGTCATTGATGGACTTCTTTATGAACCAAGAACTTATAATTGAGAGATCATGTTATTTTGGAATTTGTATGCACATATAGAGAAGTATTGTAGGCCTGTGAAAAAGATTTGATTGATATGCTAAGTGAGCTCAAGTCACTTCTAAGCAGCAGCTACAGAATTTTTTTTTTTTCCTTTTTCATGTTTTTTTTTTCATTTCATTTTTATTAGGGCATAGCACAGATTTTTTTTTTTTTTATTGAGACTGCACTAGTTTAATAACTTTTTGGTGTTTACATTTTTTACATTATATCCATTCCTACATTATTCTTTTTAATGCTGCTTCTTTTTTTAATTTGGTCTTTGGTCTGATCATTTGACATGATGCATCATATTTTTTCCTCTTTCCTTCTTTTCCTCTGGCAGAGATAGGGTCCTGAATGCTGCAGAGAATGGCACTAATGCAGCATTCTCTTGTGAGCCCAGAATGGCTTGCTGACATGCCCCAAGGTGCTTGTCCTTGACACTCTGGGCTCAGTGCTGGACTATAGAAGAAGACCTAGAGTGTGAAGAGGGTGAGTATTGATTGGTAAACATTATTTATACTGGGTGATTCAAAAATCATGTGAATTTATCACACATTTAGGAAACAAAGTTTAAGGCTGGGGCATCCACATTTGACCAGAGTAACTCATTCTATAGTTCTCAATGGCTCAGGCTGTACATTTTGATTTGGAGCATTAGTCTCTATAACAGGCCTCATTAAACTCCCATCTCATGCGGAAGTGATGTATGGGGAAAAGCAGTTTAAAGCTAAGTGGATAATCAGCAATGCCTTTTTGCAGATAAGGAATGAACAGACTATAGCAGTGTTCATGCAGGACCAAGAATATTTTTAGCTTCCATCAAGCAGGGGAGCAGAATCTGAAGACTTGCCGATTGATGGCTCCCATGAATTGATACACAATGGAACAATCTTCCATCAGCTGCCATTACTGATTCATTAATTTACTCCATATGAATCCTGGTAGAAATATAATAAGTCCATGGGAAATGGGGCAGTGGAGAGCTGTTCATGCAGCTTGAAGAGGAGGTTTAGGAAGAGATATGATATAAGGAGGGAGAGAGGACAGAGTCCTATACCGAACAGAGTGCAGCTTGAGAAATCACATATATAAAATTAGCACTAATTCAAAGTTCTCTCAGTAAGAATCCCTGCAGACACATACACACACCACTAAAACTGACTGATTACACAGATTACAAAAATGCATGTTAAGCAAAACTTCTAGTCTAATCAAGTCAAACTATAATAGAGCTTTTTCCTTTCTTTCTTTTTTTATTACTGATATGTTATTTTGTGCACCAGCATTAAATTTAGATTTTTCTCTGGGGCCATGTTTTGCTTTGTCTTTTAAAGTAATTTTGCAGTAAAAGTATAAATAATTGTAAAAACCTCTGTAGTGTATTAATGTATTTTACTAAAATAAAAATGCTGTATATATAAATTACTTACAATTTTGGGAAAACAATACAAGACTTTACAAAGTATGACAGATATACATACTACACATGCACACACTACTTAACCTTCCTAGGGAATATGAACAATGGTCTGTGTACAGACATCGGCTTAACGATCTCGGTAGGCAACCAGGGCTCCAGGCTTATTCTACAAGCAACTGCAGGAAATCATTGTCATCCCCAGGTGTTACTTCTTTTTTGCTTCTGTGAAGTTCTCCCTGGCAGAAATCTTCCTTATTGGTTTAGAAGCCCCCCGTCAGCTTATGCTGCTGGCCTATTATTTTGAAAGTTAGGTAGACATTCCCACCTGGGTGTACCTTTTTCTATACTTGTCAGGTCTGGGAAGTACAGTGCCACCAGCAGGTGATCCAGCACCTGATAAGGATATTTTAAGGACTTGTTTAGGTCACATTGAGTGTTTTAGAGCAGAACACAGCACATACACATTGCGTGTAAACTGGAAGTAGTATGGTATACTGGGAACAGTGCTCTGTACCAGTGTTGGCAGATACTGTAGCTGTGGTGCACTCTCATGGACCACACCCATATCCCTGCATGCGGGATAACATTTACAAAGAGTACATAGAGTGGAGTTAAATGCCACCATGTCATACTCAATATGAGAACCTAACTTCTGTGCGATTTCTCTGAGTAAAATCTAAGGGGAGGCTGGATAATTGATATATGCTGCAGCCGTGACATTGTTCAACTGTACCCTTTCTGAAATTTCCTGTAACTGAGTAGACCTATGTAGAAGAACCAGGCAGCTTGCTTGCTTTTCCAGAATATTGATGGATAATGACTTTTCCTGTGGAGACCAAGCCCCCTGCACTGAAAGGTGACCCAGAACTCCTTCCCAACCTGTCTAGCTGGCATCTGTCATCAGCACCTTCCAAGGAAGGGGGAGAAAAGAGTTTCCTGTCTCCAACCTTTGGGGAGACATCCACCAGTCTAGAGACCATAGTGTGTTGGGATGTAGAGACATTAGAGTCCATTGACTGAGTTCTCCTGTCCCATGCCAACTGGACATTTTGCTGTAGTGTGCCCACCAAGAACAAACCTGAGTCAAAAGAACTAACAGAAGGTCCCAAATTGGCTCAAATTGTGGTGTCTATAAAACTGAAAGCACCAAATTGAGATCTAATGGCCGACAATGGTGACTTGCCATAAAGGTGAACATCCCAGAGAGTTTAGGAGTAGATGTACTCCTTTAACCCAAAAATGCTGAAGAGCCTGCCCTTTGTCTCCATGATGTCTTCACCTGTACTAGCTTCCCTGCTTCTCTGTGCCTCCCCCTCTGCTGTCGCTGTGCTGCCTCACTTACTGAGAGTGAGACTTTGACCAGCCAACAAGGTTGTCATGGACAAATTCAACCCAAAGTAGCAGAAAATTGAATGTAAGAATTTGAAGTGGGGCAAAGTAAACCTTTTTAAAGAATCAGTCGACCAAAAGCCAATAACTAAGCAGCCTTTAGAGGATGGAGGGTTCATGATAAAATTTAGGAGCAGATGTTCCCAGGATTCCTTGGGAATAGGAAGATGCACTTAAAGGTCCTGTGACTGCACAAGAGAGGACTTTGCTCTGAGAAAAGGTGGTAAAGGCCACCACAAAGTCTTTAACATTACTCTTCACTCCTGGCCACTAATAGTTATGGGATAGAAAAGAGAATGTCCCATGGACCCCGGGGTGACCTTTTAGTTTTGAACTGTGTGCCCAATGGTGAATCTTGGTCCTGAGATTCAGTGCCCCAGGATTTTGCCTGAAGAAATTGGGATTTTCGAGATGAAGGTTACTGCCAGAATTTAACAGGAGGAATAATGGGCTGCAGTTTAGAGGAGTACTCTGTCATTGGGACTGAAGAAGCAGAAGAGTACATTGGCTCTGGAATTAGTTGGCATAGGTTTGTTTGTGATGAAGAAATTAAAACAAAAAAAGAAAGGGAACCAACAAGCTTGAGCCATCGAGCAAACTATTTTGTGGGTTTTTGTGATTGGTAAAAATAGACAATGTAGAGTTTCTGCAAGAAAATACCGCCAACTGATGATCCTCAATACCATAATTCTTTTTTGTTAGCATAATTTTTTTTTTTTTTTTTTTAAAGAAAGCTTTTTGCTTTGGATAGACTGCAGAAGAACAACATCAACACCCATGGTGGATACATTAATTTCCAGATAGAACAGATATCAGTGTCCAACCAATGTAAAGCTGGTCTGATTAGGAAGGCATATTTCAGGGCTCCTCCTAGCAAAACCCCTCCCAATCCCTCTCTCCTTGCACAATTTTCCCCCCAATCCCCCTCTCCTTGCACAATTTTCCCCCCAATCCCCCTCTCCTAGCACAAATTCCCCCCCAAATCCTCCTCTCCTAGCACACAATCCTCCCCCAATCCCCTCTCCTAGCACACACTCCCCTCCAAATCCCCCATCCTAGCTCAACACCCCCCCCACCCCCCCTCCTAGTACGAATCCCCCCCAATTCTCCCTCATAGCACAACCCCCCAAATCACTTCTATCACAAATTTCCCCACAATCCCACCTCAAACACTAATCCCCACATTCCCCTCTCCTATTACAAATCCCGCCCAATCCTCCCTCCTAGCACAAATCCCCCCTCCCAGCACCAATCAGCTTCCTTTAATCCCCCACCTAGGAAAAATTCCCCCAAATCCCTCCTATAGCTAAAACCCCTCCAATTTACCTTTTTAGCACAAATTCCCCACAAATCTCCCTCCCACTCCTAGCACATACTCCCCCATTCTTTATCCTAGCACAAATTACCCCCCCAATCATCCCCATTACCCTTCCCAGCACAAATAGCCCCCGTCCCCCCTCCTGCACAAACCTCCCATCTTAGCAACAATGATTGTTACCCCTCCCCCCTCCTTTCATTGTACAGTTGTACAGTTCCCCCAGCCTGTAAGCACCCCCCACCCTGAACTTACAGGCAGGAAACCAGGTAGAGGAATGGGTTGTGCTGTGCTGTCACTCCTGTCAATGGAGTGATCCCCCATACAGCAGAAGACACAGGATTGCTCTTGGATCGAGCTGTACACAGTTTGATTACCCCATCCTCTATCACCTCCAATGACCTCTCATCTCTTGGCAGAAGGGAGCCAGGGAATGAATCAAACATTGAACATGCTGATGTAAGAGTGATCCTGTGTCGTCTGTTTTATGGAGGATTGCTCCACTGACAGGAGAGTAGAGCACAGCCTGCACCTCCCGGCTCTCTACTGTTATTTCTCCTTTGCAGGCTGCACTGCTGTAGGTTAGTCTCCCCTTTTCCCAGCTGTGAGTGCGGGAATGGGGGAAAGCACTCACCAACCAGGCACAGCGTTCATGGAAAGACTGGCCTTGGGGAGGGAAATCTGCTCTGAAATCTGGGGGGCATAGCCCATCCTAGCACCCCCTAGATCCGGCCATGGCACAGAGTAGGGAAACCAGTGGCTGTGGCTACCTAGTTTGCCTAGTGGTAGTGCTGGCCTTGCATACACCATACAACCTAATTGTACAGTCTGTACATCTACAGACAGGAATAGGATTTTACCAAAATCTGGAGTTGGATGGTAAGAGCGGGAGCATTTAAGGGTGAAGGAGAATGGCTTTGGAGCCCCTTCCCTCCTTCATGCCCTCCAGCTCTTCTTTAACATGATTGGACAGCTAATGCCAAAAGTTGACCACTGGGGCTTCATTTTCCAGACCAACTTTCTTTGAAAAGGTAAATGTCGACATAAGCAGTGTGGGAGGCATGTACAGACTTATTGAATATGTGGTGAAGAGCAACTTGGAACTCTATGTAGTCATAGACCTAGATCTCCTCACCCCCACCCCCCCTCATTTTCTGACATGTACTTTTCCATATGTGAAGGCAACCTAAAAGCACAGTTCTCACAGCTTTTCTAAACCCAAGTCATTGCATGACCATTCAAATGAATATTCTATGGGATAGAAACTAACTACTATTTTTGCATGACTTTTTCAATAACTGCAGATGAGAATGAATGTGAGGAGAATAATGGAGGCTGCAGTGACATCTGTATCAACCTGAAGAACTCCCATCGCTGTGAGTGTGCGAAAGGAAGGTTCTTGAAAGAAGATGGAAAGACATGCGAAGGTAAATTGCATATTGGATGTTTGTTTTTGGTTTGTATTTGGTTCCTGTACTGAGTATTGGGGAGTTGTGAAAGTTCACTTGTCCTAGTGCAATAACGTGCAGTTTGTGTCCAGTATTCATAACATTGTTATACAGATTATACAAAAATACCAGAACTATTTCTCCTTCTCATACAAGCTGCTTTCATGGACTACATGCAGCAAAATATATTTTTACTTAGTTTGGACATCTCAATGTTTAGATAAAACCATGGTTATGATTAAGGTTTTGATAATTCAGTAAGCACAAATATGCATCCAGTGAAGCCTTCATGAATAGAGGAGATAGTGCAGGTATTTTTGAACATGTATAGTACAAACTTTATTATAATGCTAAACATTTGTGCCAACCTAAGATTCTCTTCCCACTACTGAGAATGATTTGCTGGTGTAGTAATTAGGAACTGTGCACTGAATTCACAAATTCAAATAGCTGTAGTAGAAGAGACAAACAGCAATTCTTGATATTAAGAGTTCCCTATATATCCCCTATATCATCAGTAAGGTTTTTGTTGCTGTACCTGATGGGTGTCAGTGGGACAGGGATACACAGCTATTAAAACCTAATACAAGTTATAAACTTTCCCTGCTCTACTAAAAATGTTTGTGTTGATTTCACTGTCCCATTGGAGAGATTTCCTATGACTTCCTATTTTTATTATTTGTGGAAATATCAGAATAATAACAATATGACAACCCTTTGTTATTCTTCAGTAAAACCTCAATATGAATCAAAACTTTTTTTTTTAGTTTCGGATAGTGTGGAACTATTCTGGGGGCTATTTACTAAAACTGCAAAGTGCAAAATCTGGTGCAGCTCTACATAGAAAACCATTCAGCTTCCATGTTTTATTGTCAAAGCTGAAGTTAGAAGGCTACCATGCACAGCTGTACCAGATTCTGAGTCCTCCAGTTTTTGTAAATCTCCCCTATATCATCAGTAAGGTTTTTGTTGCTG
Source organism: Staurois parvus (assembly GCF_062004578.1). Classification (NCBI taxonomy): domain Eukaryota; kingdom Metazoa; phylum Chordata; class Amphibia; order Anura; family Ranidae; genus Staurois; species Staurois parvus. Next base: position 2,098,856 of record NW_028317890.1, read on the forward strand.
TACCTGATGGGTGTCAGTGGGACAGGGATACACAGCTATTAAAACCTAATACAAGTTATAAACTTTCCCTGCTCTACTAAAAATGTTTGTGTTGATTTCACTGTCCCATTGGAGAGATTTCCTATGACTTCCTATTTTTATTATTTACTTTATTTTATTTGCTGCAGTTAGGCAAGAAAAAAAACAATATACTTTGCTTCTACCTTGAAAGTTGTGTTTAACTAATGCATTCTGTTCCACTTCACATATAAGTCTGGAGTAAAAAAAAAATATTGGTGAGAAGTCTCAGCCAAATTTGAGCATTATTCACTTGTCTACCAAGAACAATTAAGGAAAGTTTAAAATAATACAGAACAAAAACTGCAATTTTGTTTTGGACAAGAAATAAAACCTATTATGTTTGTGCATTAATGTTTATTTTTCAAAACATTTTCGACATAAAAGCATTCATTTTCACATGTATTGGTTATAGTAAAGGTCAGTATTATTTTTGCAGTCACAGATGTAGACATTGTCCAGTGCATATTTGCTTAAACCATTAGGAAAAGAAAAAAACCGAAGGACTTACGAAACACTTTTATTACCTTTTGTTGTTGGGCAACTAATGTCTGTGATTTCTTTAAGATTTATTCTTCCAGTCCTGTGGTCAAATATACAGTTCTCAACACAAATTTACCAACCACTACTGGTAAAAATAAAAAAAAGAAGCTAAACAAATACGGATAATTTTCTTTACATTAGTAATGTTCATCAAGAATAAATGCCCCCTCATATTTGTGTATTACTGTTTTTCCAGGAGTTCTTCATAGATATATTAAAGAATTTTGGTCTGCACATTATGCATAACATTGACAAAAAAACTATTCTACTTACAGTATCTTGGGAAGCTGCATAGGCGGCTCAAATAACTATTGAAAAAGGAAAGTGGTATTTTTTGTAGTTTTGTGAATATCTTTTCTCATATAGAATGTAAAGCCTTGTATTCAATATGCAGTAATCGGGAAGCTTTTATTGTCTGTCTGTTCCATATTGTCACCTTCAATCAGATTACACAAACACGTTCTCTACTAAATAAAAATTGCTGTTGCTTTTTTGGGTAAGTGTGCTCTTTCTTACAGTCAATATAAAGCAAATTGACAATGTTC